>NC_142944.1:22284328-22396828 GCF_046866305.1 Octopus bimaculoides | reverse complement strand
CTTTTGTCACACACTAGTAGTCCCAGTAACACTTTTCATTTCCATATCTGTTCTTGCTCTACTTACTCCATTCTGTTCTTCTATATGTATATATATGTGTGTGTGTGTGTGTGTGTATATATATATATATATATATATATATAGGAAAATGAACTCCTTCTTCTTGATAATTTGCTCCATCGCAATGAAAACCAGTTAGAAAAAATCTTTATTAAATTATGCTTCCAGTTCAGCATTCTGGCTTATTTTCATTTTCCTATTATTTCTCCACGTGCGGTTAACACAACCCCACTATTTACTGACCTATATATATATATATATATATATATATATATGTATATATATATATATATATATATATATATATATATATATATATATATATATATATATATATATGGCAGTGAAACATGGGCCGTGACTGCTGAGGACATGTGTAAGCTTGCAAGGAATGAAGCCAGTATTCTCTACTGGATGTGTAATGTCAGTGTGTATACATGACAGAGTGTAAGTGCCTTGAGATAAAAGTCGAACCTAAGAAGCATCAGTTGTGGTGTGCAAGAGAGATGACTGCACTGGTATGGTCATGTGGTAAGAATGGATGAGGACAGCTGTGTGAAAAAGTGTCACACCCTAGCGGTTGAGGGAACCTGTGGCAGAGGTAGACCCAGGAAGACCTGGGATGAGGTGGTGAAGCACGACCTTCGAACATTAGGCCTCACCGAGGCAATGACTAGTGACCGAGACTTTTGGAAATATACTGTGCTTGAGAAGACCCGGCAAGCCAAGTGAGACCATAACCCGTAGCCTATGCCAGTGGTGTAACCATCCCACTTATGTGTACCTCTGCTTGCGAAATCCTGTTGAGGCAAGTAAAATCGAAATCAAATTCGCTGGCGTGACCGATGACAGCACCGCATGACTGGCATCCGTGCTAGTGGAATGCTAAGAGTGTGATCTTGCCAGGGCAGCTGACTGGCTCCTGTGCCAGTGGCATGTAAAACGCACCATTCGAGCGTGATTGTTACCAGCATAGCCTTACTGGCACTTGTGCCAGTCATTTCAGCAAGGTCGTTGCCAGTGCCACTGGACTAGCTCCTGTGCAGGTGGCACATAAAAAACACTTTTTGAGCATGGCTGTTGCCAGTACTGCTTGACTGGCCCAAGTGCCAGTGGCACGTAAAAGCACCCACTACACTCTCGGAGTGGTTGGCGTTAGGAAGGGTATCCAGCTGTAGAAACTCTGTCAGATGAGATGGGAGCCTGGTGCAGCCATCTGGCTCGTCAGTCCTCAGTCAAACCGTCCAACCCATGCCGGCATGTAAAGCTGACATTAAATGATGGTGATGAAGATATATATATATCTTCATCATCATCATTTAATCAGAGGTGCAATCTGTGTGGGTGTTTTTTCAAAACACTGTCTGGTTTAAAAAGCCACATCGGACGCCATGAAAGGGCTAAGGTGTAGGTGCAGGAGGTGGTCAAACTCTGTTTAAGGAGTAGACAACCACCATATATATATATATATATATATATATATATATATTTATGTGTATTTCTTCTATCTTAATGAATAAAAATTCTTCTGATAGAATAAATGGGTTAATAGAGACCAATGTAGCAAAGAACACAAAATAACTGTGGTTTAGTTCCTGTTTTTAAGGCAGGAACTCCTTGAAATTTTGGGTATTTGAGTATATTTAAGAATTTAAGGATTGGAGAAAACGCATGTTATAATTGCATACTTTATTCCTACATATGTTTCAAAGGATTACAACCTGTGTGATCCATAGGGATCTTTGATATTAAAATTGTAACCTTCTCATCAGGGAAAGCATGGGAATCATCTTAAACGTAAGACATTATGACCGATTATGAAAACAATAGATGGATAAGGTTATGACTTGATTCATTTGAAAAAAACCGTTAGAGAATTGGACGCTGCCGGATAGTGGGTTGGACAACACATACCAATCAATGTGTAAGAGCGTACATGCATACTTATGTATGCATGTACGCTCTTACACATACACAAACATACACATATACATGCATACTGATACACACACACACATATACATATATATATGTATATACACATACACACACATGTTCACCTGTATATACATATGTATACATATATATATATATACACACGCACACACACACATATATATATACACACATATATATACATATACACACTCATACGTCCACATTTATACATATGCACATACGTACCCACGCATATATAAATATACACATGTGTGCGTGTCCCCATATACACATATGTATCCATCTACATATACACACATGTATAAATAGAAATATATTCATGCACATACACATAGCTATACATCTACGCCTATTACCTAATCAAATAAACGGATTCGCATATACATATACATACATGTATACATACGTAAACACACGCATGCACATACATGCATACATACAAATACATATACATATATACATATATACATATATATATGTGTGTATATATAAAAGAAAAATAACTCAAGTGTTTTATATATACATACATACACACCCATATACATACATCCACATATCCATATATGTGTGTGTGTGCATGCATACATATACATATACACACACATACACATATATACATACATATATATTTTTTCGTACACACACACACACATACACATATATACACACACATACACACATGTACACATACATATACATACATAAACACATACACGCATACATACATATATACATACACACACACACACATAGAAATATGCACTTACATACAGAACCTAATAACGTATATATATATATGGTTTTATACAAATACATACACAATCACGTTTCGTGTGGGTGACACGTAAAAGCTCCCACTACACTCTCTGAGTGGTTGGCGTTAGGAAGGGCATCCAGCTGTAGAAACTCTGCCAAATCAGACTGGAGCCTGGTGTTGCCATCCGGTTTCACCAGTCCTCAGTCAAATCGTCCAACCCATGCTAGCATGGAAAGCGGACGTTAAACGATGATGATGATGATGATGATGAATTATACATGCTTACATATACGTAGATTTGTACACATATACACACACACACACATATATATATATATATATACTTACAAACATACATACACCCCACCCCCACACAGGTATACATGTATACATACACACAGATACACTCATCCACACACCTATATACCCATATACATACATATATATATATATATATATATATATATATATATATATATATATATATATATATATATATATATATACATACACATACATACATATATATATATATATATACATATATATATATATATATATACATATATATATATATATATCTATATATATATACACATACACACACATATACACATGCACACATACCCATACACATACATACATATATACATACACATACACACACATACAATTACATACACAGACACATACATATATATATATACATATATATATATATATATATATATATATATATCATCATCATCATCATCATCGTTTAACGTCCGCTTTCCATGCTAGCATGGGTTGGACGATTTGACTGAGGACTGGTGAAACCGGATGGCAACACCAGGCTCCAGTCTAATTTGGCAGAGTTTCTACAGCTGGATGCCCTTCCTAACGCCAACCACTCAGAGAGTATAGTGGGTGCTTTTACGTGTCACCCGCACGAAAACGGCCACGCTCGAAATGGTGTCTTTTATGTGCCACCCACACAAGCCAGTCGAGGGGCACTGGCAACGATCTCACTTGAAAATCCTACAGGAGCCAGTCAGGCGGTACTGGCAACAGCCACGCTCAAAATGGTGCATCTCATGTGCCACCCGCACAAGAACCAGTCCAGGGGCACTGGCAATGATCTTACTTGGCTTGCCGGGTCTTCTCACGCACAGCACATTTCCAAAGGTCTCGGTCAGTAGTCATCGCCTTGGTGAGGCCCAATGTACGAAGGTCTTGCCTCACCACCTCAGCCCAGGTCTTCCTGGGCCTACCTCTTCCACGGGTTCCCTCAACTGTTAGGGTGTGGCACTTTTTCACACAGCTATCCTCATCCATTCTCACCACATGTCCATACCAGCGCAATCGTCTCTCTTGCACACCACAACTGATGCTTCTAATGTTCAGCTTTTCTCTCAAGATACTTACACTCTGACGGGTATTCACATTGACATTACACATCCAACGGAGCATACTGGCTTCATTCCTTGCAAGCTTACGTATGTCCTCAGCAGTTACAGCCCATGTCTCACTGCCATGTCTCACTGCCATGTAGCATGGCTGTTCGTACGCATGCGTCATACAGTCTGCCTTTTACTCTGAGTGAGAGTCCCTTTGTCGCCAGCAGGTGTAAGAGCTCTCTAAACTTTGCCCAGGCTATTCTTATTCTAGCAGCTACACTTTCAGCGCACCCACCCCCACTACTAACTTGGTCGCCCAGATAGCGGAAGCTATCGACTACCTCTAGTTTTTCACCCTGGAATGAGATAGAAGTTGTTTCCTGTTTGTTTACAGTCTTTATTGCACCTGAACATCTGCCACAAACAAAAACTAACTTGCTAGTTAACCTGCCTTTGATGTTGCTGCACCTCTTATGTGTCCACAGCTTGCACCGGGTACATCTTATAGAGTTACTACCTACTCCTTTTCTACATACTGAGCAGGGCCATCTACCTGAAGGGGTTTGTGTTTTATTTACCTTCCTACTTATTAGGATTTTGGTTTTAGCTAGGTTGACTCTAAGGCCCTTCAATTCTAGACCTTGCTTCCACACCTGAAACTTCTCCTCTAGTTCTGATAGTGACACCGCAATTAGGGCAAGGTCATCAGCATAGAGGAGCTCCCAGGGGCAACCTGTCTTGAACTCCTCTGTGATTGCCTGGAGGACTATGATAAATAAGAGGGGGCTGAGGACGGAACCTTGGTGGACCCCTACCTCTACCCGGAATTCATTGCTGTACTCATTTCCAACCCTCACCTTACTGGCAGCATCTCTGTACATGGCCCGCACAGCTTTCACTAACCATTCTTCTATCCCAAGTTTCCTCATTGACCACCAGATAAGGGATCGGGGGACCCTGTCAAAGGCTTTCTCCATGTCAACGAAAGCCAGGTACAGAGGTTTATCCTTAGCTAGGTATTTCTCCTGCAACTGTCTCACTAGAAATAAGGCATCAGTAGTGCTTTTACTTGGCATGAACCCAAACTGCATCTCATCTAAATTGATTCGCTCCCTAATTAGTTGGACTATGACCCTCTCTGTAACTTTCATAACCTGATCTAACAGCTTGATGCCTCTGTAATTATTTGTATATATATATATATATATATATATATATATGTATATATATATATATATATATACATATATATATATATATATGTGTGTGTGTGTGTGTGTATACACATACATACACATGTGGACACTCACACTCACATAAACTTGTATACGCAATCATATACACACATTTATATTTACACATACATAAACATCTAAACGTTTACTTATATTTAAAAAAAAATAAAAATAAAGATAAATAATTCATCTACACAAATATGCTCCCATACTTATTCACAAGTACATTCATATTTGAATATATAAACAAACCTATGTTTTAATAAATACATTTTTACACAAAAATGTACGTACATCCCAAAAATCATATGTAAATGCATATTTATATATTTAAAAAAAAATAATATTGATAAGAGTCAGAACAAGGGTAAGAGTGAAAATATAAATGATAATGTGTATATGTACACAGAAAAATCAGTTAAAACACTTCTATTTTATACAAAACCCTAAATATGTATACACAGACATACACACACACACACACACACACACACACACACACACACACACACACACACACATATATATATGTATATATATATATATATATGTATATATATATATATATATATATATACAAATTAAAAGGGTAAAGGATTATCAATTTATTAATTAATAAATCAATTAACAATTAATAATTTTTACCAAGCCCATCGGTATGAAAGCATCATTATTGGTGGAGAACTTATTCAAAAGTTCATATATTTATACATATAATTAAGGGATCAGCAAAATATCTGAATTGGTTAGTTTTTCATTGTTTTTTCTTCTTGTTTTTGCCTTTGTGAGTTACAAGCTATCTGTGAGATTCTCAGCTTTTTTAGCTGCTATTTTCTGAACTTCGGTATATGGTGAAGCAAATATTTTGCTGATCCCTTAATTATATGTATATATATATATATATATATATATATATATATATATATATATATATACACACACACATTATCTCTCACAGATACACGCGTATATATAAAAAAAAACCATACCGGTATGTTCATACGTACATAAATTTAGTAAGTTATGGTTGTTACAATGGTTTATCAAGATTTAAAATATACTCTAATTAAGGTTAATAAATTACAAAAGTGTAGATAAATAATTAGAATCGTAAGTAATTTTAATCTTCTAACCTTTAAGGGAAAAACTAATATGTTTTATTAGAACTATTTTAAGTATTTACTTATTACGGGTAAATATGATAGCGTTTTATAAAAACCTTTATTTTTATTTGAATGCAGAATATGCATGTTTTTGCCAATGTTTGCATTTGTAAGAATGTTCAATGAAATTATTAACCAGACAATTCTTTGAAAATAAAATAAAAAGAAATTCTGTTACACATAAATCACAGAATTTTCCACCCTTTTCATATGGCTTAGAAATAGAAAGAATAAGCCAGTCTAGTTTAAATTTAATGTTATTATCTTTAAGATCCCAAATTAGTTTGCTAAGGCTCGTGGTATTACGTTTGCTTCTATCTCTAAAGGATGAAAAATGGTTAGAAATTCTAGTGGATAAAGGTGTAGAGGAAGAACTTATATTTAAAAAATATAAGTAAACGTTTAGATGTTTATGTATGTGTAAATATAAATGTGTGTATATGATTGCGTATACAAGTTTATGTGAGTGTGAGTGTCCACATGTGTATGTATGTGTATATACACACACACACATATATATATATATATATATATATATATATATATATATATATATATATACAAGTTAGTAGTGGGGGTGGGTGCGCTGAAAGTGTAGCTGCTAGAATAAGAATAGCCTGGGCAAAGTTTAGAGAGCTCTTACCCCTGCTGGCGACAAAGGGACTCTCACTCAGAGTAAAAGGCAGACTGTATGACGCATGCGTACGAACAACCATGCTACATGGCAGTGAAACATGGGCTGTAACTGCTGAGGACATACGTAAGCTCGCAAGGAATGAAGCCAGTATGCTCCGTTGGATGTGTAATGTCAATGTGAATACCCGTCAGAGTGTAAGTATCTTGAGAGAAAAGCTGAACATTAGAAGCATCAGTTGTGGCGTGCAAGAGAGACGATTGCGCTGGTATGGACATGTGGTGAGAATGGAGGAGGATAGCTGCGTGAAAAAGTGCCACACCCTAACAGTTGAGGGAACCCGTGGAAGAGGTAGGCCCAGGAAGACCTGGGCTGAGGTGGTGAGGCAAGACCTTCGTACATTGGGCCTCACCGAGGCGATGACTACGGACCGAGACCTTTGGAAATGGGCTGTGCGTGAGAAGACCCGGCAAGCCAAGTAAGATCGTTGCCAGTGCCCCTGGACTGGTTCTTGTGCGGGTGGCACATGAGATGCACCATTTTGAGCGTGGCCGTTGCCAGTACCGCCTGACTGGCTCCTGTAGGATTTTCGAGCGAGATCGTTGCCAGTGCCCCTGGACTGGCTTGTGCGGGTGGCACATAAAAGACACCATTTCGAGCGTGGCCGTTTTCATGCGGGTGACACGTAAAAGCACCCACTACACTCTCTGAGTGGTTGGCGTTAGGAAGGGCATCCAGCTGTAGAAACTCTGCCAAATCGGACTGGAGCCTGGTGTTGCCATCCGGTTTCACCAGTCCTCAGTCAAATCGTCCAACCCATGCTAGCATGGAAAGCGGACGTTAAACGATGATGATGATGATATATATATATGTATGTGTCTGTGTATGTATGTGTGTGTATGTGTATGTATATATGTATGTATGTTTATGGGTATGTGTGCATGTGTATATGTGTGTGTATGTACATGTATTTGTGTGTATGTGTATATATATATATATATATATATATATATATATATATATATATATGTATATATATATATGTGTATATATATATATGTATATATATATATATATGTGTGTATGTGTATGTATATATATATATATATATATATTTATATATATATATATATATATATATATGTATGTATATGGGTATATAGGTGTGTGGATGAGTGTATCTGTGTGTATGTATGTATACATGTATACCTGTGTGGGGGTGGGGTGTATGTATGTTTGTAAGTATATATATATATATATATGTGTGTGTGTGTGTATATGTGTACAAATCTACATATATGTAAGCATGTATAATTGTGTATGTATTTGTATAAAACCATATATATATATACGTTATTAGGTTCTGTATGTAAGTGCATATTTCTATGTGTGTGTGTGTGTATGTATATATGTATGTATGCGTGTATGTGTGTTTATGTATGTATATGTATGTGTACATGTGTGTATGTGTGTGTATACATGTGTATGTGTGTGTGTGTGTACGAAAAAATATATATGTATGTATATATATATGTGTATGTGTGTGTATATGTATATGTATGCATGCACACACGCACATATATGGATATGTGGATATATGTATATGGGTGTGTGTATGTATGTATATATAAAACACTTGAGTTATTTTTCTTTTATATATACACACATATATATATGTATATATATGTATATATGTATATATGTATATGTATTTGTATGTATGTATGTATGTATGTGCATGCGTGTGTTTACGTATGTATACATGTATGTGCATGAATATATTTCTATTTATACATGTGTGTATATGTAGATGGATACATATGTGTATATGGGGACACGCACACATGTGTATATTTATATATGCGTGGGTACGTATGTACATATGTATAAATGTGGACGTATGAGTGTGTATATGTATATATATATATGTGTATATATATATGTGTGTGTGCGTGTGTATATATATATATATATGTATATATATGTATATACAGGTGAACATGTGTGTGTATGTGTATATACATATATATATGTATATGTGTGTATGTGTATCAGTATGCATGTATATGTGTATGTTTGTGTATGTGTATTTATGTATGCATGTACGCTCTTACACATTGATTGGTATGTGTTGTCCAACCCACTATCCGGCAGCGTCCAATTCTCTAACGGTTTTTTTCAAATGAATCAAGTCATAACCTTATCCATCTATTGTTTTCATAATCGGTCATAATGTCTTACGTTTAAGATGATTCCCATGCTTTCCCCGATGAGAAGGTTACAATTTTAATATCAAAGATCCCTATGGATCACACAGGTTGTAATCATTTGAAACATATGTAGGAATAAAGTATGCAATTATAACATGCGTTTTCTCCAATCCTTAAATTCTTATATATATATATATATATATATATATATATATATATATATATATATATATATATATATATATATGTACGTATGTATATATATATATATATATATATATATATATATATATATATATGTACGTATGTGTGTGTGTGTGTGTAAATATATATGTATGTATATGTATATATATATAAAAAATGATAAGAAATGGAGCAATAATAACAGAAGTAGATCATTGGATTTAACTAACTCTATTCTCTTCTATCCTCCAACTGATATATGGAATTATGGACCTCACTAAAATGTAAGACTATTGAATTAATGAACATTTTACTTCTTTTTTTTTCTTTTCCTTTCCTTACATCTTTTTCCCTATTTCCTTCTATTTATCTTTGCCACTTAATCATTCTGATGATGTCTATCAATTGCAAGGAAGTAAATATAAATTTACCCCAGTTTTACCTTTTAAATTACCTACTACTCTTTACCTTATAATAAAGACCATATATACTGAGGTGATACCAGGAGTGCCTTTGGATACATCTATCTCTTAGATGGTTACATTACCTCACAACTTATGTTTGTGTGTATATATATATATCTGACTCCTGTGCAGGTGGCACATAATAAACACCATTTGAGCGTGGCCATTGCCAGCACCAGCGGACTGGCCCTTGTGCCGGTGGCATGTAAAAAGCACCCACCACACTCTCGGAGTGGTTGGCATTAGGAAGGGCATCCAACTGTAGTAACTCTGCCAAATCAGATAGGAGTCTGGTGTAGCCATCCGTTTTGCCACTCCCCAGTCAAATCGTCCAACCCATGCTAGCATAGAAAGCGGACGTTAAATGACGATGATGATGATATATATATATATAAATATATATTTTTCCCTTGTTTACAATTAACACGGAAAAAATTGATAAACAGTTACCAGGGTAGCAAAAAATTGCACAAATAAAAAGGCCGTAACACCTTGTTTTTAAAGGTAGAAACACTGAGTTTATGTGAAATATTTTGTATAATATATATAAATAAATAAATGGAGTAAAACGTAGGTGTTATTCAAATTCTTTTACTTCCGACACGTTTCAAAGATGTCAATGGTATTATTCCAAAGGAATAAAATGGTGTAAAACAATGTAATCTGTTCAGGGAAATGAAGAAATAAAACTCATCAATAAGACATTTTATGATGGATATGTATTGTGATGAACTGAACGCTATTAAGTTAAAAAATGTTAGAGGATATAACGTCAAAGGTAGCCTATAGAAAGAGGAGTGGTAAAGGAAAGAAAAAATCAGAAACCAAATAAATGAGAAGTATAGAATGATATGTGAATTAAATAAAACCCTAAAGTCTTGGAACAAGATATATCTAGTAGAAGTGAAATGTAAGAAGAAAATCAATGTTTAAATTATATATAGTGGTAGATATTACTTATATGAACTAAAGGTGTGTTTCTGCCAATGTTTACATTGATCAGCATGTTTTCTAAGTCAATATTTTAATCTTTTTCTTTTGTCATTTGTCTCTTTGTTTTCTCAACATCTCACACTATCTCTGCAGTTTGGTAATCTTGCTCTGACAATCTTTAGTTTTATTCATAATTTTCTCACCTTTGGTTGAAGAAACAAAACCATTATATTCCCTTAATTTTACACCAAATAAAATTTATCAGTCTACCAAATTTTATATTTAATGAATTTTTTTACGACATTGCCTGTCTTCAGTTTCCTCAGATTCAGGCATTTTTCTGAAATATTTTATTGTTGAATTCACATTTTTTTAATACAGAACCCATAGTTAAAATTTTGGTAGCTTTGGAAACCAATTGTGAGAATCATTGCTGTCTCTTCTTTTGACATCTAATATAAAAGATGACTTCTTTTTGATCTGATATTTTGAAATTTAAACTAGCAAGCGACTCTCTAGTATTAGCAGGTTATATGAGCATCTTCTGCTATAGCCTCGAGCTAAACAAAGGTTTGTGAATGGATCTGGTAGATGGAAACTGAAAGAAGCCCATCGTATGTGTGCATGCAACCAGTGTTGGTGTGTTTATGCCCCTGTAACTTAGCAGTTAAGAAATAGAATGTCATAGAATAAGTACCAAACTCAAAAAAATAAGTACTGGGGTTAATTCATTCGACTAAAAATTTTTCAAAGCGGTGCTCCAGCATGGCCACAGTCTAATGACAGAAACAAATAAAAAATAAATGATAAAAGAATGTGATCTGAAGTGGGTGCATCATCATCATCAATACTTATTGGTGGCTTTATGTTCTCAAGCAATACTTTCTGATGTCATATGGGTCTTGAGATTCATTATCCTGATATTCAGTTACATCACCAATATATCAGTTTTGGCTGAATGGTGGATGCTTTAGTCTATAAAACAATCTGTGCTGTGGATCTGGGATATGATCTTCAAACATTTAGCACTTACCATATTTTAACATATATAAGGAACCCTTTTCTGTCAAAAATTAGGTTAAAAATATGGGAATTTCTTATACATGGATAGTATTATAATCCTTTACAAAAGTTTTTTTTCCAAATTTGAAGCCCCCTTCCCCCCAAAAAAAATTAGGGGGTTCCTTATACATGTTGAAATACAGTAAATTGGCCACAGTTGGTCCAAATATTCTACCCATTTTATGTTGAGAATGGCCAGATCTGGTCTCTCACACCTACTTTACAATGTCATTCTAAGACTAGAACATTCACATTACTGAAATCTCAAAGGTACAAAATAATACGTGATTAATTGAAAACAATGTGAATAAATAATCCTTATATTTGATAGAATACTCTGAATGTTAGCGAGTTAAACCTTTTAATACCAACCTACCTGAAACCTCCCCTGGTTCTACAATGCAATCTTCCTGGTTTAAAAGAATCTAAATTTAAACCTTCCATTCAAAATTTCATGTTTAAGTTGTTCCAAACACCAGCTTAATTACAAAAATATATTACTGACTTTATCATTATTTTCAGAATTAATTGAAATAAGGCAGTATATTTCAACAGAAATATCCTACTCATATAATTTAGCTTCCAGATCTTTCCATCATGTTTGTCTTAACTCTTCTGATACAAACCTGCCTGAAGCTGCTTCTCATTCTATGACATAAACTTCCTGTTTTAATATAATCTTAACAAAAATCTTCCATCAAAATTTTATGTACTAAATACCAGCTTAGTAATGACTAAGGCCATATCCAGCCTGAATATTCTACTTGTTTTATGTTCTAACTAGCCAGATCCAGCCTATCACATTTACCCTTCAATGCCATTATAAAATATACAATCATGACAAAGTGGTGAGAAAGGATCTGCAAACATTAGGATTCACAGAGGGGATGACAGGGACTGAGACTCCTGATGGTTTGCTGTGCTTGAAAACACACTTCAAGCTAAGTAAATGCATGGTTGTCCTTGCATATGAGCTTTTCCCTTGCAACCCTCTCCTGCTGAGCCATCCCTAATCTTGTGGGCTCGTAAGTGCTGGTGTGATGTAAAAAGCACCCATGCTGCTGCTGTGTAAAAACACCCAGTACACTGGGTAAAGTGGTTGGCGTTAGGAAAGGGCATCTAGCCATAGAAAACATGTCAAAATAGAGAGGGAGCCTGAACAGCCTTTCAGCTGGTCAACTCTAGTCAAACTGTCCAGTCCATGCCAGCATGGAAAATGGATGTTAAATGATGATGATGATAATTATCATCATCATCATCATTTGTAATTGAACCATACTCTATGACTGGCACCGCGCCAGTGGAACACTAACAGCACTGTCGAGCGCGTTCATTGCCAGAGCAGCTGTCTGGCTTCAGTGCTAGTGGACCATAAATAACACCATTTGAGCGTAATCCTTACCAGCGTCGCCTTCTAGCACTTGTACTGGTGGCACATTAGAAAATTATTCGAGCGAGGTCGTTGCCAGTACCGCTGGACTGGCTCCCGTGCAGGTGGCACATAAAAAACACCTTTTTGAGCGTGGCCGTTGCCAGTACCGTGTGACTGGCCCTCGTACCAGTGGCACATAAAAAGCACCCACTACACACTCGGAGTGGTTGGCCTTAGAAAGGGCATCCAGCTGTAGAAACTCTGCCAAATCAGATTGGAGCCTGGTGCAGCCTTTTGGCTTGCCAGTCCTCAGTCAAATCGTCCAACCCATGCTAGCATGGAAAGTGGACGTTAAACGATGATGATGATGATCATCATCATCATCAAAATTTTGAAGCTACAAAGTAACGTGTGATTAATTAAAAACATTTTGAATGAAAAAGCATCACATTTGATAGAATAATCTAAATGCTAAAGGGTTTAAGTAGATGGAGCCTGTGGGAGAGAGTAACCTCAGAAGACATGGGACAAAGCGAAGAAGAATGGTCTTGGGATATTGAACCTCTTAGAGAAGATGATGAAGGATTGTAGCAATTGCCAATATGCAGTACTGGAAATAAATCACCCTCCTACACAAACAAATGTGTACAAAATGCTAAAATGATAGAAGCAATGGAAACTGGAAGTTGTATATATATTTATTTCTTTATTGCTCACAGTGGGGGGTTAAACATAAAGGGGACAAACAAGGTCAGACAAAGGGATTAAGTCGGTAACTGATACTTATTTAATCGACCCCGAAAGGACGTAAGGCAAAGTTGAATGGCAGATGTAATACTGCTAAGCATTTCACTCGGCGTGCTAACTATTCTGCCAGCTTGCTGCCCTGAAGCTGTATATATATTGTCATATGTCCCTGCTATTCTACCATTTGCTACCCCCACCTACATTTATCATATATTACTTAGCTCCTTGATGCCCTCTCATCTACATACTTATCCATTTGTCTGTCTGTCTGTTTGATTCTATGTAACACTGACATCTCTGTCACTAACACTTCCTTTTCATTCTTCTTGAAATCTCCCTTATCTGCTGCACTGCCACCCTGTTTCCCACATCATATCCTCACTCAAGCACTGTATCTCCACTATTACTGCCTCCACACTCCATTCATTGTTTCTCTCTATAATCTTCTCCCCCACCCCAATTTTGTCTTCTGTTCACTGCCCTCTTCCTCACCTTGGCAGTCATGTTACCTTGAGTGAATAGAGTCACCTTAAAGCAGCTTTGACGCTTTTGTTTCTTTGTGGAGTTTCAACAGAGTTGGTGCCAAATAAAATACACCCAGAATATTCCTAAAAGGATTAATGAAGGAGTGGAGACAACTAAAGCTGAAAGGACCCTCTAATCTTCAAAAGCAAGACTTGTTCTGTTGATGCCACATCAGAATAATTTATCCAGTCTACCCAGTCAAGTTATTGATGTTAGGACATCCAGTCATAGAAACCATGATAAAAAGGGAATGTTTTGAGTGACATGATGCTCCTGCATGTCTAGAAGGGCAGAAATTCCAAGGTTGAAGGCTGTGAGCTGGCAGAAACGTTAGCATGCCAGGAGAAATGCTTAGTGGTATTTCATCTGCCGTTACGTTCTGAGTTCAAATTCCGCCAAGGTCGACTTTGCCTTTCATCCTTTCAGGGTTGATAAATTAAGTACCAGTTGCATACTGGGGTCAATCTAATCGACTTAATCCCTTTGTCTGTCCTTGTTTGTCCCCTCTGTGTTTAGCCCCTTGTGGGCAATGAAGAAATAAGAAATTCCAAATTAAGAACTAACTCAGCATGGAAAGTGCTCCAACTTTCTTGTAACTTATTTATTTTTAACCTTACTTTTCAGATAAATAATACTAGATATCAGGCTGACTCAGCCACTGAAAAGGCCTGCTGTAGTAGCTGCCTTTAAAGTACTGCTTAGTGATATAGAGATAGTTTGCTTCCTGGAAGTTGCTCAATCCTTTGTTGTCATAGTTCAAAAGGAAGTGGAAGCTAAATGCAAAATGCATGCACAGGATCCTAATACCATTAGAACACATAACTTTTTATAAAAAGTCCAAGAAATAATTGTTAAAATCACTGGAAAGTCAATCAGTGCCACTGCAAAGGACCTCACAGTTTCAGAATGCACCAACAGAAGAGTTGTGCATGTGGACATCCAGTATAAGTTGTATGTGATGTGGAGGGGGTCTGTCGAATGTGACAAGAATCATTATATCCATGAAAATCACTTGCTAAACAAGTTAGAACACCAAGAGGCTGGAATGCTTTGGTTTTACTCCAATGAGAAAATCTTTGATTAGGGTCAAAAGGTAAACTGAAGGAATGACAGATGGTTATGCAGCAACCTGAATGAGGTTCCATAGGTCATGCATATCAAGTTCCCAGCAACTGTAATGGTTCTGTGAGTGATTAGCGATGCTGATGTCATACCCCATCACTTTTTTTTTCACAGGACTTAACCCTTTAGCATTTAAACTAGCCATATCCACCCAGACTATTCTACTTGTTTTATGTTCAAACTGACCAGATCCAGGCTCTCACACACCTACTCTAAAATGTCCTCTAAAGAGTAAACAGTCACATTATTGAAATCATGGAGCTACAAGATTATGCATAATTAATTCAAAACATTGTGAATAAATAAGCATTACATTTAACAGTAATCTGAATGCTGAAGGGTTAAGAGTCAATGCTGCTGTCTACACAGAGGTGTTGGAGAAAGTTGCAAGACCCTAGATAGACACAGTATGCAATGCAACACTATGTCTTCCAACAAGACTCTGCACTGTCCCATAAACTGAGACAATCTAAGATGCATGCCAATCGTCATGATTATGTTCTTCCAGACACATGGCCTCCTGGCTCACTAGACCTCAGTCTACTGGACTATTACGTATGGGGTGTAGTTGAGAGAGAGGTCAATCAACACCCCCATAACACCATTCAATCTCTCAAATCAATCAATAATGAAGAATTTAGTAAAATGTCTTTGTAGTTATTAAGCTGGTGTTTGGAACATAAATTGACATAGAATTTTGATGGAAGATTTTAATTTAAATCACTTTAAAAACAAGATGTTTAAATCATGGAACCAAGGGCAGTTGCAGGTGGGGTTGGTATCAAAGGGGTTAAAACAGACACAAGGTAAAGATCTGGAAGCTAAGTCATATGACTTACTGAAATATACTATCTTTATTTCAATTAATTTTGAAAATAACGAAGTATTTAGTAAAATATCTTTATAATTTTTAAGTTGGCATTTGGAACATAAATTAACAAGGAATTTTGGTGGAAGGATTTAATTTAGATCACTTTGCAACAGGAACTTTGTATTACAGAACCAGGGGTTGTCTCAGGTGGAGGTTGTTATCAAGGGGTTAAAGAAACTAAATATTTGAATCTGATATTGCAAAACTGAGGTAAATTGTAACGATGGTTTTGTTTTATTTTTCTATTTCAGATTTCACTCGTTTCTTTACTGTTTCCGCATATGTATATCAATGGTAATCCACAATGTCTACTGAAATATATCTTTCTGGACAGAAAACAAACAAAGAAACTTTTGCTCTACCCTTAAATTCCTGTGCTGTCATATTTGCCATTCACTACTGTCATTTAGAAGGGGTCATTCTGAACTTTGTGGATGATGAAGTATGCGAAGAACTTCAGATAACTATCACCCATCATGCCTTGCATTCTCTGAACATTAATTTTATAACACAAAATGCAGTCCCTTCTTTGGTTAATGTCTGCTCCTTACCAGTTCTGGTCACATCTAACAGCAATCTCATCAGATCAGGACTGTGTAATGTCATTCGGCAGATTACAATGGTGGCCCATAGTTTGTATCCAAAAGAACATTTCAAGGATTTGCTGGTAAGTAGGTTATTGTTGTGTTATAGTCGCTGTTGCTGTTATTGTTATTGTTGTTGTTTTTCTTATCTTTTATCTTTCCATAAAATTAAATTTGGGGGAAAACCATTATTAGTAATGTTGTTGTTTAACTCCCGGTCAGCTTTAGCCTAAGCCGATCACTATGGCTAGAGATATAACTGCTGGGTGTCTGGTAGTGGTGGTGGTGGCAGTGGTTTTTGTTATTATTGTTGTTACTGCTGTTGTTGTTAAGTAGTAGCAGTAGTAGTAGTGGTAGTAGTAGTAGTAGTAGTAGTAGTAGTAGTAGTAGTAGTAGTTGTAGCAGTAGTAGCAGTAGTGGTAGTGGTGGTAGCGGTAGTAATAGTAGTAATAGCAGCAGCAGTAATAGTAGTGGTAGTAGTAGTAGCAACAGCAAAAGTAGTAGTGGTAGTGATAGTAGTAGTAGCAGTAGTAGTGGACAAAGTGCTTTTACATGGCACCAGCACTTGCTCCACTCTGAGGAGTGGTTGATGTTAGGAAAGGCATCTAGCTGTAAAAACCATGCCAAAACTGACCTCACCTGTGCTGGTGCCACATAAAAAGCACTCAGTCCTCTCTGTAGAGTGGTTGGTGTTAAGAAGGGCATCCAACTGCAAAAACCCAGCCAAAACAGACACAAAAGTCTGGTGTAGTTTTTTGCCTGGCTAGCTCCTGTCAGATTGTCCAACCCATGCCAGCATTGAAAGTAGGCGTTAAACAATGATGATGATGATGATGATGTCTTAAAGGATGTTTGGAATTTCATGTCTGAAAGGTTATTTGGAATCGTGGGATGGTGGCTAGTGTCACAGAGGCTTGGATTTCATTATTTGGTTTGAGGGAGGGGCATTGGCCTCAGTGCTCAACTGGTACTTATTTTATTGACCCTGTAAAAGCGAGAGGTAAAGGTGGATCCAGTGGCATAAGTCAGCAGAAATGCTGCTAAACATGGTAACAACTCTGCCAGCTTAGAGTGGTGAGCTGGCAAAATTGTTAACACACTGGGCGAAATACTTAGGGGTATTTCACCTGCCGTTACGTTCTGAGTTCAAATTCTGCCAATGTAGACTTTGCCTTTCATACTTTCGAGGTCAAGTACCAGTTATACACTGGGGTCGATGTAATCAACTTAATCTCTTTGTCTGTCCTTGTTTGTCCCCTCTATGTTTAGCCCCTTGTGGGCAATAATGAAATAAACTCTGCCAGCTTGCTGCCTTAGTTTTGCCTTTCATCTTTCCATTTGAGAATCAGATCATTCCTGGCTCAACAGGATGCCTCAGCTTATTCAGGAGCTTCTTTGCCTTGATCAAATTGTTCTCTTTAGACTTGGCTGTCAGAATTTGCCCCTTGCACCTCTTGTATGAGTGGTAGTGAAAGGTCCTTGTTCAGGGCCAGCTTCATGGTGGTGACTCCAATATCCATCTCTCCCTTACTAAAGACCAGATTCCTTTGATCAGATCTTCCATCACCTTGACTTACAGCTTTCCAGCATACAGACAGTCAGAATGACTGCTGTGTCCTTTCTTGCTGCCTATGACTTCGCAGTCTCTATTGCAGTTGTTCATGTCATGTGTTACAGCCTTTACAGTGTTCACAGATCATTGAGCAATAATCATGATACAGGTGACTCTTTTCCAATATTCAAATAGCTTCCAGTCCTCGCCATTGACTGTTCACCAACACATCAAGCTATTCCTGAAAAAGAGACACAAAATGTAAAATTTTTATGACAATATTTTATGACAAATATTGTCACCCTGTGTGTATCTATCTACCCGTGTCTGTGTTTGTCCCCCCTAACCATCGCTTGACAACCGGTGCTGGTGTGTCTACATCCCTGTAACTTAGCGATTCGGCAAAAGGGACCGATAGAATAAGTACTAGGCTTACAAAGAATAAGTCCTGAGGTTGATTTGCTTGACTAAAGGCGGTTCTCCAGCATGGCCGCAGTCAAATGACTGAAACAAGTAAAAGAGTAAAAGAGTACATACATATACATATACATAAGCATTATATTTGATTGTGCAATCTGAATTCTAAAGGGTTAAGGGTTTTGGTAGATTTCTCCCACAACTATGACATCTAAAAACATTTTAATTTTTGTTTAAACTGTTTTAGGTTTGGTTTTGAAATAATTTAATCTAAACAAATGTTGCTTTTACTGTTTTCAGGGTTTTCGTGGTGGAAGTCTGAAAGCTTGTGCAGAAGTAAGTATTTCACAATGAACGGAAACATATGTACATGTGCACTAACACACATGCACTCACACATACACACACTCACACACATACACACACACATTCGCACATAGACTCATACATACACTCACATCCACACACACACATACACACTCACACATAGACTCATACATGCACTCACACATACACACACTCATACACATACGTGCACACACTCATACACAGATACACACACATATACACACACTCATACATATGCTCACATACATACACACACTCACACAGACGTACATGCACACACTCACACACATGCACACACACATTCGCACATAGACTCATACATACACTCACACACGTCCACAAACTCACACACAGATACACACACTCTCACATAGACTCACACATACACTCACATACATACATACATTTTATTTGGAGATTTTGTTCTCGTAGATGGGTTGTCTATGCTGTTGTGGTTTGTTGAATCAACAGCTCCTCTATTCATACCTATACATATACACACTCATTAACACACACACACACACACATCAGACTGTTTGTCTCTCTCTGCCTCATATACTTTCAAGCAAACATTTCCTGTTGTTGTTCTCTCCTTTCTTACTCTTTTTACTCTTTACTCTCTTTTACTCTTTTACATGTTTCAGTCATTTCACTGTGGCCATGCTGGAGCAAGGCCTTTAGTCGAGCAAATCAACCCCCAGGACATATTCTTTGTAAGCCTAGTACTTATTCTTTGTAAGCCTAGTACTTATTCTTTGTAAGCCTAGTACTTATTCTATTGGTCACTTTTGCCGAACCGCTAAGTTACAGGGACGTAAACACACCAGCATTGGTTGTCAAGCAATGCTAGGGGGACAAAGACAAACACACACACACACATATATATATACATACGACGGGCTTCTTTCAGTTTCCGTCTACCAAATCCACTCTCAAGGCTTTGGTCAGTCCAAGGCTATAGAAGACACTTGCCCAAGTTGCTACGCAGTGGGACTGAACCCGGAACCATGTGGCTGGTAAGCTAGCTACTTACCACACAGTCACTCTTGCACCTTTACTAACAAATTTGCTAGACTCCCTTCCTCCAATCTTTATTCTCTCTCTTTTTCTCTTCTTTCCATCTCTTCCTTTCTTTTTCTTCTTTTTTCTCCTTTATTGTTTATTTTTATTTTTTCTATCTTTTTTTTTTACATTGTATATCATGCTTTTTTTTTATCATTATAACTAAAAGCTTCAAATTAAATTAAATTTTTACCTGGAAGCTTTTAAATCTTTCAATATATGAACCTTGTTTTGATCAAATTTGTAACACCCATATAAACTTGCACATCATACCAGTAACATTCATATCCTGTATAAACTTGGATGTCATTCTGGGTAGATTTGTACCCTGTATAAGCTTGTGTGTCATACTGGGCACATTTATACCTTGTATAAATTTGTGTTATAATGAGTACATTTATAACATGTATAAACTTGTACTCTTATCAGTTTTTATTCGGAATTCCTATTCTGCTTAGGCAGCGAGCTGGCAGAAATGTTAGCTCACCAGGCGAAATGCTTAACGGTATTTCATCTGTCTTTATGTTCTGAGTTCAAATTCTGCTGAGGTCAATTTTGCCTTTCATCCTTTCGGGGTCGATAAATTAAGCACCAGTTGATCTAATCGACTGGCCACCTCCCCCAAAATTTTGGGCCTTGTGCCTAGAGTAGAAAAGAATTTCTGTTCTGTTAGAAAGGTTACCTCTATTTGTGCATTCATTATTTTTGTGTGGTTTTTAATGCTGGATGACTTTCCTTTTTGTATGCACACATATATGCACCTCTTCTAGCAACAAAACTGAGGGTCAGCTTAGATGGTACTTGCGTATGAAGTGCAACGCTGTATAGTGGTGAGACATGGGCACTAAATGCAGAGAATGTGTAAAAAGTTAGAAAGAAACAAGGGTAGTATGCTCTATTGGTTGGGTAACAACAGTGGTTATGGTTAATAGAACAAAAAAAATGTGTGTGTGTGTGTGTGTGTGTGTCTGTGTGTTTGAGTGTGTGACAATGGAATAGGCATGGCTGTGTGGTAAGAAGTTTGCTTTCCAACTATATACTTCTGATTCAGTTCCATGGCATGGTATCTTGGGCAAGTGTCTTTCTACTATTGTTTCAAAATGACCCAAACTCTTGTGAGTAGATTTTATAGATGGAAACTGAAAAAAGCTTGTGCTTTGTGTATATGTATATGTATGTATCTATGTGTATCTTTGTTATTTCTTTTTGTCCTCCACCACCACTAGGCAATCGGCTTCACATTGTTAAGTACAAGACTCATCAAAATAAATAACTTCTAAGATCAAGTCATCTGACTGAGACCTTTCAAGGCAATTACCTTGTCATGGCAGCAACCTGATGACTGAGGCGAATTAGATGAAAGATGTGTTTTAGTGAAGTGAATATTTATTTAGTTCATGTTCAAACAAGACACTGTGATTATCATAAACGAGCAACAGGATTGTTGATCACCTGGACTTAAAAGTTCAGGTTTTAACATATTGTATTATGTATATTATGTATTGCACCACCTGGCCAAGATACATATCTATGCTTGTCCTACTTCAGTTATCTAAAGGAAAGATAGAAAATGTTACAAAAAAAAAAAAAAAAAGCAAAAGAAAAATCTTTTACATGTATCAGTCATCTGACTGTGGCCATGCTGGAGCATCACTTTGAAGAAATTGAGGTGAACAAATTGACCTCCAGTTCTTTTGTCTTTAAACCTGGTACATATTTTAAGTTACGAGGATGTAAACAAGCCAACACCAGTTGTTAAGCATTGATGGTGGTGATCGGGGGAAACACACATCTATATATGTGATGGACTTCTTTTAGTGTCTGTCTACCAAATCCTCTCACAAGATTTTGGTCAGCGTGAGGTTATAGTAGAAGACACTTGCCCAAGGTACCACGCAGCGGGACTGAACCAAGAACCATGTGGTTGGGAATCAAACTTATTTCACAAAACCATTCACATTTAAATCATGTTACAGTAAGAAGATCTGCGAGTTTTTAAAACAGTTGCTTTAACAAATAAATCAGCCAACCGCTTCTAAAAGTATATATATGTGTGTGTATGTGAGTGTGTATACACACACACACACACACACACACACACACACACACACACACACACACATACATACATGTATACACACACACACATATACATGCATATATACATATACACATATGTAAATATTTGTTAAAACTTGTCTCTCCTGGATTGTCTTTTTGTGGTCATTGCTTTACATATGTGTGTTTGTGTGTGTGTGTGTGTGTGTTTGAATGTATAAAATACAAAGAAAAATGGATCATTAATGTACATTTATAATACTGAGTCAGATTCTATAAATTTATTGTTGTTTAGCCCCAAGTCAGCCCTGAGCCAGTAGAGTTACAAGATGTCCCAGTTGTGACTGATCCATTTTCTTATGTAATGTATCTAAGACTATATTATAATAATGTACCGTATAGGTGCAATAAAGACTGCAAACAAACAGGAAACAACTTCTATCTCATTCCAGGGTGAAAAACTAGAGGTAGTCGATAGCTTCCGCTATCTGGGCGACCAAGTTAGTAGTGGGGGTGGGTGCGCTGAAAGTGTAGCTGCTAGAATAAGAATAGCCTGGGCAAAGTTTAGAGAGCTCTTACCCCTGCTGGCGACAAAGGGACTCTCACTCAGAGTAAAAGGCAGACTGTATGACGCATGCGTACGAACAACCATGCTACATGGCAGTGAAACATGGGCTGTAACTGCTGAGGACATACGTAAGCTCGCAAGGAATGAAGCCAGTATGCTCCGTTGGATGTGTAATGTCAATGTGAATACCCGTCAGAGTGTAAGTATCTTGAGAGAAAAGCTGAACATTAGAAGCATCAGTTGTGGCGTGCAAGAGAGACGATTGCGCTGGTATGGACATGTGGTGAGAATGGAGGAGGATAGCTGCGTGAAAAAGTGCCACACCCTAACAGTTGAGGGAACCCGTGGAAGAGGTAGGCCCAGGAAGACCTGGGCTGAGGTGGTGAGGCAAGACCTTCGTACATTGGGCCTCACCGAGGCGATGACTACGGACCGAGACCTTTGGAAATGGGCTGTGCGTGAGAAGACCCGGCAAGCCAAGTAAGATCGTTGCCAGTGCCCCTGGACTGGTTCTTGTGCGGGTGGCACATGAGATGCACCATTTTGAGCGTGGCCGTTGCCAGTACCGCCTGACTGGCTCCTGTAGGATTTTCGAGCGAGATCGTTGCCAGTGCCCCTGGACTGGCTTGTGCGGGTGGCACATAAAAGACACCATTTCGAGCGTGGCCGTTTTCGTGCGGGTGACACGTAAAAGCACCCACTACACTCTCTGAGTGGTTGGCGTTAGGAAGGGCATCCAGCTGTAGAAACTCTGCCAAATCAGACTGGAGCCTGGTGTTGCCATCCGGTTTCACCAGTCCTCAGTCAAATCGTCCAACCCATGCTAGCATGGAAAGCGGACGTTAAACGATGATGATGATGATGATGATGATAGTAGTTAGTATTAGTGGCTGTAGTTGATGTTGTTTAGCCCTGCAACCATTCCATCTTTTATTCAGACATAGTGTATCTAGGACTATATGATATAATGTGCAATATAGTTGTTAGTATTAGTGGCTGTGTTAGGATTACATTATATTGTAGAGAAACCAATTTCACAAATATTTGAATTGAGAAATAAAAAAGAAAGTTTTATGTACCTTCATTTGGATGATGTAGTCTTTCTGCCAGAGACACAATCGACATGAGGCTATGTCTGTTGATATTTGCTGTAGTTTCAATCCTCTGTTATGTGTGTGTATATATACACATGTATGTATGTATGTATGTATGATGTATGTATGTATGTATGTATGTGTATGTGTGTGTGTCTATATATATATTGTTATATATCATTAGCATGCTGGGCGAAATGCTTAGCAGTATTTTGTCTGCTGCTACGTTCTGAGTTCAAATTCCACCAAGGTTGACTTTGCCTTTCATCCTTTCGGGGTCGATTAAATAAGTACCAGTTATGCACTGGGGTTGATGTAATTGACTTAATCCCTTTATCTGTCCTTGTTTGTCTCCTCTATGTTTAGCCAGGCCATAAAGAAATATATATATATACACACACATATATATACTTTTAGAAGCAGTTGGCTGATTTATTTGTTAAAGCAACTGTTTTAAAAACTCGCAGATCTTCTTACTATAAAATAATTTAAGTGTGAATGGTTTTGTGAAATAGTTTGATTCCCAACCACATGGTTCTTGGTTCAGTCCTGCTGCGTGGTACCTTGGGCAAGTGTCTTCTACTATAACCTCACGCTGACCAAAGTCTTGTGAGAGGATTTGGTAGACAGGCACTGAAAGAAGCCAGTCACACATATATACATGTGTGTTTGCCCCCATTACCACTATCACTGCTTGACAACTGATGCTGGTTTGTTTACAGCCTCGTAATTTAGAATACGTACCAGGTTTAAAAACAAAAGAACTGGAAGTCAATATAGTAAATTTATCTGACTCACACACCTTTTACCTTATTGCTACCCTATATTCATCAAAATACATTACCTTTATTTCACTTAATTTGATAAAATAATCTTGTCATTCTCAAACTGGTGTTTGGAACTTAAATTAACATGAAATTTTGACAAAAAGTTTAATTTAGATCAAATTAGCTCTTTCTTTACCATATTTCCATTGAAATATACTGCCCTTTTTCCATATAATTTTATCATTATTAAGCTTGTGTTTGGAACATAAATTAACAATGAAATTTTATTGAAAATTTTAATTTAGATCACTTTTAAATGGGAAATTTATATCACCGAACAAAGAGTAGTTTTAGGTAAGCTGACATCAAAAAGATTTATACAGTTTTTTTTTTTCATTCAATCAAAAGAAAATACATCACATACTCTTCCTCCTGTACACTAACTCTTTAGCAATCAGATTATTCTGTCAAATGCAATGCTTATTTATTCACATTGCTTTGAATTAATCATGTGTTATCTTTTTGGGTTGAAATTTTGATGATGTGCTTGTTTATTTTTAGTATGACCTTATAGGGTAGGTTGAATATGGCCAGTCTGTACATAAAACGGATAATATTTGGGCTGGATGTAGCCAGTTTAAATGCTGAAGGGTTAATGACTTGCTCATTGTTACCACTAGCAATGCTCACTCCTATACAGTTTAAAATACCCTTCACTCATTAGAACATCATCTCACACATTCTCACACAGCATCAAGTAGACATCATATGCATACAACTGAAGGACCTTACATGAAACCTACACCACCTGCATGAACAAACATCTTCAAAAACATTTTCCAGTGGAGACAAGACTATCTCATCTCTATGGCAATGCATGCTATTACTGTAAATTTCTATAGTTTTGGACAATACACTCAGACTTAAAAAACTTCCATGTATATTTGGAAACACAATTTCTTGCTGCCACATACACATAGGCCCATCGTCAAACTTTGGTGCATGGGGGTGCTTCAGAATATTCAGGGTGAGCACTAATTTATATTGTGGGAAAATTTTTGTAAACTGTATATTCTAAATCTGAAGGTGCACCATTGAATAGTGAGGGGGAAGTGCCGTCCATTGCACCTCTTTAGTGATGGGCATGTTAGTCAGACTTCAAGAAGTGTATTGCAGGAAGATTTTTGTAAATTGTATTGTCTAAATCTGTGGGTGTACCATTGAATAGTGAGGGGGTAGTGCCATCCTTTGCACCCTGCCTCCTTAGTGACAAGCATGCATTCATTTTAAAATTAAGACTACATCTCCAAAGAGTGGCATCCAGAAAATACTGCAGTCATGGTCAGCAACTGACTCTCTTGTGTAACATCCACAAAGGAGTATTGTTGAGATATCTATGACCATGTTGCCGATACTCATCCAGACATCCTAAATTCACTATGGATCACAACACAGGCATTCTAGACCCACAAAGCAGTACTGCTGACATGATGCTACTCTAGACTATATCTAAAACAAAGCTCTACACTGTCTCCTCTTTCTACCTTTTTCACCACTACTACAACAACCTCTGTTTCTTTGAACCAGCTGGTTGTCCACTATCTTCACCTTACTTTGTATGTATTTCCTTCCCTCATCATTTCTACTGCACCTTTCTCCATCTTAGGCCTTGCTATAAACAACCACCACAGTCTCATTACTATATTTTTGATGAAATATACTTTCTTTGTTTCAATTAAGTTTTAAAATAATTTAAAATTTAGTAAAATAATTTTGTCATTATTAAACTTGTGTTTGGAATTTCATTAGCATGAAATTTTGATGGAAGATTTTAGACCACTTTAAAACAGGATGTTTGTGTCCTAGAACCAGGGGCAGTTTCAGGTGGGTTGGTAACAAAAGGGCTAACACTTCCTTCCTATAGTGACATTTCTCTGAACTTTATTTCCTGTTCATTATTTTCCTGTAAGCATTGATTTACAGATGTACAGTTTGTACAGTCAATCTCATCAATCTTGGTGGAAGGCCCCTGAAGGTCATAAGACTTCCCCCTTCCTCTTGTCTCAACCATAGAAATATATTTATTTTCATGTGCCCTGCAGACCGTCACAATCTTTTCTTTTATGTTTTAACAGTAAATACTATCCATTCTGTGATAATACAGTTCTGTATTGTATTAGCTTTCCGTCTTTCGGAGTCAATAAATTAAGTACCAGTTGATCACTAGGGTGGATGTAGTCAACTAGTTCCTGCCCACAAAATTTCAGTCGTCCTCATGCCTATGGTAGAAATGATTGTTATTTTATTATTAATAGGGCAGCAAGCTGGCAGAATTGTTAGCACTTTGTGTGAAATGCTCAGCAGTATTTTGTCTGTCTTTACATTCTGAGTTCAAATTCTGCTCAGGTCAACTTTGCCTTTCATCCTTTCAGGGTTGATAACATAAGTACCAGTTGAACATTGGGGTCGATGTAATCGACTCATCCCCTTCCCATCAAAAATTGCTGCCCTTGTGGCAAAATTTGAAACCATCATCATCATTATTATTATTACTATCATTGTCATTATTATTATTATTGTTATTAGTATTGTGGAGGCACGTGGCTTAGTGGTTAGGGTGTCAGCATCATGATCGTAAGATTGTGGTTTCGATTCCTGGACCGGGCGACGCATTGTGTTCTTGAGCAAACCACTTCATTTCACGTTGCTCCAGTCCACTCAGGTGATAAAAATGAGTAATGCTGCGATGGACTGGTGTCCTGTCCAGCTGTAGAACACATATACCATGGAAACCGGGCCCGTGAGCCTGGCTAGGCTTTAAAAGGGCGCATTTATTATTTGTTATATTATTTATTATTATTATTATTATTATTATTATTATTATTATTATTATTATTATTATTATCATCATCATCTCCTTCTTCTTCTAGGTGTCCAGTTGGACAAAACTGTGTGAATTAGAATTTCCTGAAGCGATAATGTCAGTAATTACTCAAGGGAGGTAAGAATAATTTATGAATTATTGAAAGCCGACATGAAAATGCTGATGTCCCTCACTTACCCATTCATTTGTTTTCCTTAGAATGAAATTCCAGTGGACCATTTGATTCAACTGACACCTTTTATTTTCAATGTTGTTTTCTAGTTCTTTCATTAAATGAATTTAAATTCATAGCACCAACATTGGTGTGGTTTTTCAGTCCTCTACAAAACAAAAGAGTCTTTTCTGCTCTTCATTTTCTCCATGTGATACCAATGTGACTAAGTCGGTGAATAGAAAAAAGAGTGATAACCCAACAGGTGAAGGAAGAGTAAGTAGGAGTATGAAAAGTCAAAACAGTACTAAAAGTAAGAGGATAGTAGGAGAGGGAGTAATGGAAGAGACACAGTGATAGGCAGTTACATGTTGGTTATTGGTAAAGTTGAATACAAAAACAATGTAGATGACATGATGGAATGGTAATAAAGGAGAGTGATGGTGACAGAGAGTGATAAAAAAGGGGCATGGGAATGGGAGTAGTAGATGTAGGGAGTACATGAGGTGGACAAAAGAATGATTAGTGGTGCTGAAGGATGATGGTAGGGGATACTGAATATTGGTCATAACAGATGCCATTCCTTGTTACACAGGTATCATGATGGAAGAAAGGTAAAGTGATAGATGGTGATGATGGACGACAAAGTGACAGCAAAGTTACAGTGACATAAACATGCCTACACCAGTTGTTGAGCAGTGGTGGGCAACAAACATGGACACAAAGACACATACACAGATATATACATGATGGACTTCTTTCAGTTTCCATCTAACAAATCCACTCACAGGTAACATAATAAAGTGAATAGAAGAAGGGTAAGTGATGGATGAGAGAATAAGAAACGGGTCAGTAAAATTTTAACAGCGAGTGACTGGAGCAACATGAAATAAAGTGTCTTGCTCAAGGACACAACACACAGCCCGGTCTGAGTATCGAACTCACTACCTCATGATTGTGAGTCTGACACTTTAACCACTGAGCCATACACCTTCATATATATATATATATATATATATATATATATACTTACATACATACATACACACACACACACACACACACACACACATACATATATATATATATAATCTTTTTCTTGTTTCAGTCATTAGATTTCCGCCATACTGGGATGAACGAATTGATCCCAGTACTTATTCTCTTGCTAAGCCTGGTACTTATTCTATCAGTATCTTTTGTTGAACCACTATGTTACAGGGACATAAACACACCAACACCAGTTGTCAAGCAGTGGTGGGTGACAAACATGGACACAAAGACACATACACACATAGATATATATGATGGGCTTCTTTCAGTTTCCATCTACCAAGTTCACTCACAAGGCTTTGGTCAGCCTGAGGTTATAGTAGAAGACACTTGCCTAAAGTGCCATGCAGTGGGACTGAACCCAGAAGCATGTGGTTGGGAAATAAGCTTCTTACCACATAGCCACACCTACACCTAAATATATGTGTGTGTGTCTATATCATCATCATTATCATCATCATCATCATCATCATCATCATCATCATCATCATCATCATCATCATCATCATCATCATCATCATCATTTAACATCTGTTTTCCATGCTGGCATGGGTTGAATGGTTTGACCAGAGCTAGCAAGTAGGAAAGATGCATGAAGTTCCATTCTGATTTGGCTTGGTTTCCACGCTGGATGCTCTTCCTAATGCCAACTACTATTGGCATTAGCTCTTTATTGGCTGGAAGCTCTTTACATGGTGCTGGCATGGAAGCCTGTTTTGTGCCACCAACAAAGGGCTCTTGCAGGCAAATCCTCTTCAGCAGGGGTGGTGGTGGTGGTGGTGGGGTAGCACTAACACTTCAGCTACGGAGGATGGGTCTTTTTGAATACACCATGGTGCCAAATATCTTAGTCAGGCTGGCAGAAATGTTAGCACACCGGGCGAAATGCTTAGCGGTATTTTGTCTGTCTTTACGTTCTGAGTTCAAATTCCGCTGAGATTGACTTTGCCTTTCATCCTTTTGGGGTCGATTAAATAAGTACCAGTTACACACTGGGGTTGATGTAATCTTAGTCCTTTGTCATCCTTCAGTACTTCATCCCATGTCTACACATACATATATGTGTAGTATGTGTTTGTATGTGTGTGCATTTTGTCTCTGCATGTTTTTGTACTGACACTCCTTGGGCAGCATTTATATTTGTTTATGTTTTGCATAAACAATATGTTCAGCAATTTGGTAGTATAAAGACTTGGAATATAGTATCTTATTTTTAAAGTAGCAAGGGTTGGCATCAGTAAGAGAATCCATCTTTCATAAAGCACGACACTCAAAATCCTATGGTATGTTCATTTAATTATTTCACTTCTACTGTCAATTAGATTGTGGGCAACATCTATTTTTATATTAATATGGAAGATGTGTGGAGAATTGAGAGAAAAAAAAACACAAGCATTGTTTTTGTTGTCTATTCTATATGAATACTATAGATTACACAAGATTGTTATGCTATCTCTGAAGATTTGACAATACAATCATAAGATTTTTCCTTATATAACTGGAATTTTTCATTGTTAATGAAATGGACGTAAGCTGTTTCACATATATATATATATAGAGAGAGTTTTTCATATTTTCATTGGTTTATTTCATTGGTTTATTTCATTGGTTTCCAGAATATGAATTGTTTCTTTTTCTCTTTTCCTCTTTTCTTGTCTGAGAAGTTCAGCTGTTTCAAACAGCTACTTAAATACGAATAGCTATAGATACACAGGTAGATTTATAATCTACATAGGTTTTTAACCCTCTTGATGGTTGAAAATTGAATAAAATAGAATAAAGTAAAGTAAGATAAATAAGATAAGAATGAAGACAAAATTGAAAAAATAAATGAAAATAGATTAAGAATATTTTCCCCTTTCTTTGTCATATGTTTTCCCTATCATCACACCCTATGACTAAAGAAAATTGTATGTAATGTGTTAACCCCCATCAGTTTTCCAGTCACAACTTACCTGAAGATCCTGTGCACCTTCAGGTGAAACTCATCAGAGTTGCAAGAGACTGACTCACCTGAAATAAAAATAGGTGCAAGCATGGTTGTGTGGTAAGAAGCTTGCTTCTCAACCACATGGTTCTAGATTCAGTCCTACTGTGTGGAACATTGGGCAAGTGCCTTCTGCTGTATTTTCAGGCTGACCAAAGCATTGTGAGTGGATTTGGTAGGTGGAAACTGAAAGAAGCTCTTCATATATACGTATATATATATATATGTATATATATATGTATATATATATATATATATATATATATATATATATATATATATATATATATATATATATATATATATATATAAAAGAGACCATTAAGTGGACTGCTAATGTGCTAGAAGAAGATCACATGTAATTCTCCCTATATATATATATATATATATATATATATAGGGAAAATTCACAAAAAAAAAACAAAAGATGAAGACAGGTGGTGTAGACAACATATATATATTATCTGTTGGTGGGGTGTCTTTGAGCCTGCATTTGTCCCCTCTACCCACTACTTGGAGGCTTGTGTTGGTGTGTTTACGTCTGGGTAACTTAGCGGTTCAGCTAAAGTGACCAATAGAATAACTACGGGGTTCATTTCATTTGACTAAAAATTCTTCAGCATGGCCACAGCCTAATGGCTGAACCAAATAAAAGATAAAAGGTATAAAACTCTACCATGGTATTGAGTACTCTTTCTTTTTCTGATAGTTAATGCTAAACATATACATACTTACATGCCTAGATGTACACATACATTTGGTGTGTACACTTTTGTGTGTGTGTATGTATGTATGCGTGTGTGTGTATGTATGTATGCATGTGTGTGTGTGTGTGTGTGCACGTGTGTGCTTGTATCAGTTGGTCAGATAGCAAGCTGTGCTATTTAGTTTTACTAAACACAGTATTGACATGTTGCACAATAGACTTAACACCTGGAGAAATATTGATCCCATGGCAGATATCACTGGGATCAATATTGCCATGAGAGACATGTGAATCATTGTTAAGTTGTGTACCTTTAAGCATGTAACTTATTTCCATTTTTTATTCATGTAAGTTATATGCTATATACAATTGAGGCAGTATCTAATAAAAATTACGGGCGAAATGCTTAGCGGTATTTCGTCTACCGCTATGTTCTGAGTTCAAATTCCGCCGAGGTCGACTTTGCCTTTCATCCTTTTGGGGTCGATTAAATAAGTACCAGTTACGCACTGGGGTCGGTATAATCGACTTAATCCGTTTGTCTGTCCTTGTTTGTCCCCTCTGTGTGTAGCCCCTTGTGGGCAGTAAAGAAATAACACAGTTGATAAGACAGTTACTATGGTATTTGTCCTAAGATAACATCTCTTTATGGACTTGTCTCTCTCTGATATTTATTGTTTTTAACACAGCAAGTCTATCGGAGATGTTATCTCAGGTCAAATACTGTGGTAGCTGGGCTATCGACAGTGTGTATTCATTAAGTATGGCACATGGCTATATATATATATATATATATATATATATATATAGACATATATAGACATATATAGATGATGATATATATACACATATATATAATAAATTACGTAATAACCTTCTCCAACTATAGTTCTCATATTCGGTTAAAATGTCTTACGTTTAAGCTGGTTCCCATGCATTTCCCTGAAGACAAGATTACATTTTTAACATCGCTGATTCCTATGGAAGGTATAATTTGTAATCTTCGAAACATATGTTGGAAATAAAAGTATGCAGTTAACATATGCGTTTTACTCCATTCATTAAATTTATATATATATATATATATATATATATATATATATATATATATATATATATATATATATATATATATATATATATATATATATATATATATATATATATATATATATATATATATATATAGGCGTGGCTGTGTGGTAAGAAGCTTGCTTCCCATCTACATGCTTCTGGGTTCAGTCCACTGCATGGCACCTTGGTCAAGTGTCTTCTACTACAGCCTCAGGTCGACCAAAGCCTTGTGAGTAGATTTGGTAGACAGAAACTGAAAGAAGCCCATTGTGGTATCTATCTATCTATCTATCTATCTATCTATATATATATATATATATATATTTATGTATGTGTGTCTTTGTGTCTGTGTTTGTCCCCTCACCTTTGCTTGACAAGTGATGTTGGTGTGTTTATCTCCCTGTAACTTAGCAGTTTGGCAAAAGAAACTGACAGAATAAGTACTAGGCCTATAAAGAATAAATCCTGGGGTCGACTTCTTTGACCAAAAGCCTTTAAGGTGGTGCTCCAGCATGCCCACAGTCAAATGACTGAAACATGTAAAAGAATAAAAGTATATATATGTATATATGTATGTGTACCATATGGTTTTTGGGTTCAGTCTCACTGCGTAGCACCTTGGGCAAGTTTCTTCTGCTATAGCCTCAGGCCGACTGAAGCCTTGTGATTGAATTTGGTAGGTTGAAGTTTCTGTTGTGTGTGTACATGTATAAGTGCTTGTGCTTCCTAACAGGGAGGAGAGGAATAAAAAATATGTATGTACATGTTTGTGTGTGTGTGTGTGTTTGTCTGTGTGTATGTTTGTATGTGTTTTTCCCCCACAACACCACTTAACAACTGGTGTTGGTGTGTTTATGTCCTCATAACTTAGCACTTTGGCAAAAGAGATCGCTAGAATATGTATCAGGCTTAAAAGAAAAAGAACTAAAATTCTTTGAGACAGTGCTCCAACATGGCCACAGTCTAATGACTGAAACAAGTAAAAGATAAAAGATTTATATATATATATAAATACATACAGGGGTTGGACAAAATAATGGGAACACCTTAAAATTTCAAACAAATTTAATTTAAAAATGAGGTTGGACTGCCTTTGGCAGTAATTACAGCTTGAATTCTATGAGGTATGGACTTGTACAAAGTTTGAATTATTTCCAAAGGAATTTTTGTCCATTCTTCAGCTAAAACAGTCTCCAGTTCTTGTAGTGATGATGGTGGAGGATATCGACTCCTTACTTGTTTTTCTAAATTGCACCATAAATGTTCAATAATATTGTGATCTGGGGACTGTGGTGGCCAGATAAGATGTTCAACTTCACTAGAATGTTCCTCGTGCCATTCAGTTACAACTTTAGCAGTGTGAATTGGTGCATTATCATCCTGAAAGATTGCGTTTCCCTTTGGAAATAGTTCCACAACCATAGGATGAATTTGATCAGATAAAATGCTTAAATAGTCTTGACTATTAATTCTGCCACGAAAAGAAACCATTGGGCCAGTGGATTTTCAAGATATAGCACCCCAAAACATCACAGATCCTCCTCCATGTTTAAAATTTGGAAGGAGGCAGTTGGGGTCAAATGCTTCTTTTGGCTGTCTCCATATGTATACTCAGCCAGTGGTTGAAAATAAGGTAAAGGATGACTCGTCCGAGAAAATAACATTATTCCACTGCTCTAGAGACCAATTCTATAGGTTTTTACTCTACTCTAAATGCTTTGCAATGTTTGTTTTTGAAAGTAGTGATTTTCTGATTGCAGCCCTCCTGTGAAATCTGGCTTTGTGCAGCTCTCGGTGAACTATTTTTGTGGAAAATGAGTTGTTGAGGCAGTCATTAAGCTCTGCAGTAATTTTGGGAGCTGTACTTTTGTGATTCTTTCTAACAATTCGTGTTAGAGTCCGATGGTCCTTATTTGAAAGTTCTGGTTTTCTTCCGGAGTTTTGTTTTGACGAAGAGGTTTTTCCCTCTTTCTCAAAGGCTGTCATTACTTTCCAGACAGTACTTATTGATACACCAAACATTTCGGCTGTTTTCTTAATGCTAGCACCTGCCATATGAGCACCAACAATTTGACCTCTTTGAAAGTTCGATAGATCTGTCATTTTAATGAATTTTAATTATCTTTTTCTGATGAAGCAATGTGATTGGATCTGGTAGTAGGTAGAAACTGAAAGAAACCCTATCATATATATATGTATATATATATATATATATATATATATATATATATATATATATATATATATATATATATATATATATACATATATATATATATGTGTGTGTGTGTGTGTGTGTGTGTGTGTGTGTGTATTTTTCCCTTGTTAACAATTAACATGGAAAAAATAGATAAATAGTTCATATAAGTGATATCTACCATTATATACAATTTAAACATTGATTTTCTTCTTACATTTCACTTCTACTAGATATATCTTGTTCCAAGACTTTAGGGTTTTATTTAATTTACATATCATTCTATACTTCTCATTTATTTGGTTTCTGATTTTTTCTTTCCTTTACCCCCTCCTCTTTCTATAGGATACCTTTGACGTTACATCCTCTAATGTCTTTTTTTTTAAAAAAACTTAATAGTGTTCAATTCATCACAATACATATCCATCATTTTCTGTTAAAATGTCTTATTGACGAATTTCATTTATTCAATGCCCTGAAGAGAAGATTACATTGTTTTACACCATTTTATTCCTTTGGAATAATACCAGTGATATCTTTGAAACATGTGTCGGAAGTAAAAGAATTTGAATAACACCTGTGTTTAACTCCAATTATTTATTTATATATTCTTTTCTACTCTAGACACAAGGCCTGAAATTTTGGGGGAGGAGGCCAGTCGATTAGATCAACCCCAGCACACAACTGGTACTCAATTTACGACCCCGAAAGGATGAAAGGCAAAGTCAACTTCTGTGGAATTTGAACTCAGAGCAGATGAGATACTGCTAAGCATTTTGCCTGGCATGTTAATGTTTCTGCCAACTCACCTTATATATATATATATATATATATATATATATATATATATATATATATATATATACACATATATATATATATATATATATATATATATATATATATATATATATATATATATATATATATATAGATGTATGTGTATCTTTGTGTCTGTGGTTGTCCCCCACCACCACTTGACAGCTGGTGTTGGTGTGTTTACATCCCAGTAACTTAGCAGTTTGGTAATAAAGCCTGATAGAATAAGTACCACGCTTTAAAAGAAATAATTAGTACAAGGGTGGATTCATCATCATCAGCATCATCGTTTAACATCCGTTTTCCATGCTGGCATGGGTTGGACAATTTGACTGAGGTCTTGAGAGCCAGCAGCCATACAAGGCTCCAATCTGATCTGGCAATGTTTCTACAGGTGGATGCCCTTCCTAACGTCAACCACTCTGAGAGTATAGTGGGTGCTTTTTACATGCCACTGGCACAGGAGCCAGTTAGGTGGGCCTGACATCGATCACGTTTGGGTAGTGCTTTTTATGTGCCACCGGCACGGGGGCTAGTGAGGGTACTGGCATTGGCCACGTTCAGTTGATGCTTTTTATGTGCCACCAGCACAGGAGCCAGTCACGTGGACCTGGCATCAACCACATTCGGATGGTGCCTTTTACGTGCCACTGGAATGGGAGCCAGTCAGGAGGCATTGGCCACAGCTACGATATTGGTTTTACTTGACTCAACAGGTCTTCTCAAGCATATCATATTGCATGATGCATCAGGGGTACTCTTAACTGGGCCAGATGTGTGTAGCTGAGATCTCGCATTAGTTGTCGGACCTTTTCAATCACAGCATATCTCCAAAAGCCTCAGTCTCCTGTCATTGCCTCTGTGAGGCCCAATGTTAGAAGGTCATGCTTCACCACCTCATCCCATGTCTTCCTGGGTCTACCTCTTCCACAGATTCCTTCCACAGTTAGAGAGTGGCTCTTCCTTACACAGCTGTCCTCATCCATACGTAACACATGACCATACCAGCGCAGTCCTATCTCTTGGACATTTGATGCTTCTTATGCCCAACTTTTCTCTCTGTTGTGTATGCACATTGATATTACACATCCAGCGGATCATACTAGCTTCATTTCTTTCAGCAGCCATGGACCCTGTTTCGCTGCTGTGTAGCATGGCAGTTTCCACACAAGCATCATACAGTCTACCTTTCATCCTGAGTGAAAGGCCCTTAGTTGCTAGCAGAGGTAGGAGCTCCCTGAACTTTGCCCAGGCTAACTCAAATGGAATAATGGTATGAATTAAGATAAGCTAAGGGGTGATGCATTGGATACCATACACAAATAAAATTTTCCATTATCTCCTAGTTGGAAGAAGAAAACAAAACCTGATTAAGAATTAATCTATTAAAGTTGATTTTCCTATTAAGGGAAAAGACAGTCACAACTCTGTTTTGATGCAAGGGAGACAATACTTGACATGTTTCTGTCTTTTCGACCTCATCAACATAGTGTAGCTTACCCATGTCCACTTTGATCATTTGAAGTATAGAAAAAGCATCTAGAATAATTTTTTGGCCAGTGTAATTAATATTTTTCTTAGGCCATTTAATGTATTGTTGTTGTTGTTATTATTACTATTATTATGGAAGACTGCCTGCTAGAAAAATGATTAGAGTACTGGACAAAATGCTTAACCCATAAAACGCTGGGATTTGCACTTACATCGCATGGACTGCTGAGCACATTTAATGAAAAATGAGACTACTATTCACACATAAAAAACAAAACAATAGTTAAAATATCTTCTCAGTATATAATGGTGGCAAGTTTTACATCATCCGAAAAGTCATTAGTTGAGCTATTAGTCCTCTTGCATTCGGGGGGGGGGGGGGGGAGGTATCAGAGCGTTTGAGTGACATTAGACCCCAAAAAACGCCCATAAATTAAATGCATCTATCTGGGCCATGATCGTGGCCTGTCGACCTGTGCCTAACGGCCATGATCATGGCCCGTCGTATTTTATGTGTTAATAGCATTTCTTCTGGCTTTACATATTGAATTCAAATGCATCTGCGGTTAACTTTGCCTTTCGTCCTTTTGGGGTCGATAAAATGGGTACCAGAGGAGCACTGGGGTTGAAGTAATTGACTAGTTCTATCCCCCCTTCCCAAAATTTCAAGTTTTCTGCTTATTATAAAAACAATTATTATTATTATTTTTGTTATTATTATTATCATTATTATTAAGGTGGTGAGCTAGCAAAAACGTTAGCATGCCAGGCAAAATGCTTAGCAGCATTTCGTCCATCTTTATGTTCTGAGTTCAAATTCCTCTGAAGTCAACTTTGCCTTTCATCCTTTCAGGTTCGATAAATTGAGTACCAGTGAAACACTGGGGGCCAATGTAATCGACTAGTCCCTTCACCACAGAATTTTAGGCCTTGTGCTTTTAGTAGAAGAAAGGAATCGTTAGCATGGCAGGCAAAATGCTTAGCGGCATTTTGTCTGACTTTATGTTCTGGGTTCAGATTCCACCGAGGTTGACTTTATCTTTCATCCTTCGGGGGATTAGTAAAATAAGTACAGTTGATCACTGGGCTTACCCCTGCCCCCAAAATTACTGCCAAAATTTGAAATTATTATTATTATTATTATTATTATTATTATTATTATTATCATTATCCAGGTTGATAAAAAGCAATATGGTGAATAATAGTAAACTGGAAGCTGAAGATTCCATTGAACTCAGTTTAACAAAAGAAATTATTATTCTTGAGCAACACCTGTACCGTCCACCTCGTATCCACAATGACGACAAAATGAAAAGGCATCTTATTCAAAGAGTTTTGGATATTTGGTCAGATCCAGTGTCCAGAAGTGGTGATTCTGATGTGTCAACAGATATAAGGATATGTCAAAGGTCAGGACCAGTAACTGGAGAACTTCTGCAGCCACATGCAGTGATACGATTCAAAATTGTAAGTTATATTGTACAAGTTTTATTTATATATCTTTCTGTTGTGTTCCTCAGTGTTTTTCTCTCTCTCACTGTGACTCTTCCTATCTCTGTCTGTCTCTTTTTATCACTCTTTCTTTCCTCTCATTTCTCTCTGCCTCCTCCTATCTCTCCTTGTTGTTTCCTATCTTTCTCTCTGTCTCTTCATGTTTTTTTGTCTCTCTATTTCTGGTGTTAGGAAGGGCATCCAGCCATGAAAAAAAAACATGCCAAAACAGACACTGGAGCCCGGTGCAGTTTTCTGCCTAACCAGCTCCTGTTAAACCATCCAATCCATGCCAGCATGGAAAGTGGATGTTAAATGATGATGATGATAATGTGTGTGTGTGTGTGTGTACGTGCTTGTAAGTGTGTATGTATGGATGTTGGATGGAGGCATGCACGCATGCATCTACCTGTACATATGTATGTATGTATGTATGTATGTATGTGTGTACATGCATGTATGTATGTATGTATGTATGTATGTATGTATGCATGTATGTATGTATTCATTCAGTTTCTGCTCACAAGTCATGGGAGCTGTGCTGTTTCTGATATGCCCACGTGTGTTAGACACATGGAGCTCAAAAAGGTGCTCATTCAGATTACTCTGTCAAATATAATGCTTATGTATTCACATCATTTAAATTAATTGTACCTTATCTCGTAGCTTTGAAATTTCAATGACATGAGTGTTTACAATGACACTGCAGGGTAGGTGTGAGAGGCCACATTTTGTCAGTTTGAACACAAAACAGGTAGAATATTTGGGACCAGATATGACTGGTTTAACTCTTTAATTTTCAGATTATTCTATCAAATGTAATGCATTATCTTGAATTAATCCTGCATTATCTCATAGCTCTGCTATTTCAATGATGTGATTATTTATTTTTAGAATGATATTGTAAGGTGAGTGTGAAAGGCTGGATCTGGCCAATTTGTACATAAAGATAGCAGAATATTTGGGTTGAATACAGCCAGATTAAATACTAAAGGGTTAATAATCATCATCATCATCATCATCGTTTAATGTCTGCTTTCCATGCTAGCATGGGTTGGACGATTTGACTGAGGACTGGTGAACCAGATGGCTACACCAGGCTCCAATCTGATTTGGCAGAGTTTCTATGGCAGGATGCCCTTCCTAACGCCAGTGAACAATCTAGATTACAGGATGTTTCAAACTGAAATATTTACAAGAAAATCAACATATTGGTTTAATATCAAATTTTTATTTGTCTGCAGTTTTACTTACTCAGTAGGTTAGTCAGTATAGCTGTACTTCAGTACTTTTTAATGTTTGTCATATACTGTCACTCTCTCTTTCTCTCTCTTTTTTGCTCTCTTCCTCTCATTTTTCTGCTTGTTTAAGACATACACGCACGCATGCATGCATGTACGCGCACACACACACAAACACACACACACACACACACACACACACACACAAAAGCTGATTTTATTTTACACTATTGTCAATATTTTTGACCACATTAATGTAAATTATCTCCCTTAGAAATTTTAACAAAACATGATGTCAATACTTGAAGTGTTATCAATCTTACTATATATTTACATATACTTATATATACTATATATACTGTATTTTCTATATATATATAGTATAAACTATATATACTATCATACTTATTTATATACTATAGATAATTTTTTTTTGTGAAGGCGCATGGTTCAGTGGTTAGAGCGTCGAGCTTGCAATCGTGAGGTTGTGAGTTCGATTCCTGGACCGGGCTGAGTGTTGTGTTCTTGAGCAAGGCACTTTATTTCACATTGCTCCAGTTCACTTGGCTGTAGAAATGAGTTGCAATATCACAGGTGCCAAGCTGTATCAGCCTTTGCCTTTCCCTTGGATAGCACTGGTGGTGTGGAGAGGGGAGACCGGCATGGGTAACTGCTGGTCTTCCATAAACAACCTTGCCCGGACTTGTACCTGGGAGGGTAACTTTCTAGGTGCAATCCCATGGTCAGTCATGATCGAAGGGGGTCACAGCAGATAATTTTTATTGCTTAACTCCTTAGCATTCTGATTACTCTGTCAAATGCTCTGCTTATTTATTCACATTGTTTTGAATTAATCATAAATTATTTCATGGTTTTAAAATGTCAATGATTTGATTGCTTATTTTTTAGAATGACATTGTAAGGTAGGTGTGTGAAACCAGATTTGGCTGGTATCAACATAAAACAGGCAGAACATTTGGGTCAGATGTGGCTGGTTTAATTGCTAAAGAGTTAGCCCTTTAGCATTTAAACTGGCCATGTCCAGCCCAGATATTATACTTGTTTTATGTTCAAACCAGTTAGACCTGACTTCTTACACTTACCCCATAGTATCATGCTAAAACTACAGAATCACATCATTGAAATCTCCAAAGTTATGTGATAATGCATGATCAGAGTAATTTGAAGATTCAAAGATTAGCAATAACAGGAAATTAATTTTGTGAATGTAAACATTGTGTAAACCCTCTTTTAAGTGCTTTTTGAAATCGTTGGGTTGAATGTGGTGAATGTCATGTTTCTGTCTGCCTTCAGCTTGCCACGAACTTTCCAACAGAGTGGGAAATATGTCCAGTGATAGAAACACAAACGTTCCTATGGTTGGATGCCCTTCCTAACACCAACCACTTTACAGAGTGTGGTGGGTGCTTTTCTTTCTTGTGGCACCAGAACTCTGGCAGTAAAATATTTCTTCAAATATAACTCTTTATAATCAATGCTAGCATGGATAAGAAAAACAAAAGACATTAAACAAATGACAAACTCTATGGTTTTTATTCTAAGGTTTTATCTTCGTGTTTTAATACTAAAAGTTTACAAACTAAACCAGAAAAAAAAAAAAGAAGTTAAAATGAAAACAAAAACAAGAAAAAGCAGACAATATATTCAAAACAATGACAATTATTTTCTACTGCAGCCTGTAAATAATGCTGAAAAATGTAATGGTGATGAGACAGTGTCTTCGGAAATGAAATATTTTCCCAGAAGTAACAATCGTAATGGAAATACCAAGGTCAACAATGGCAAAGATGTGGAAGAAATATTGCAGAGAATTATGAACAAGATGAGAATTGATGACATTATCTTAGATCATCTGTATGTTGAAGGAATCGAGATGACCGTGGCTGATCTTATGTTGTTTGTCTTCACTTATCATTTCATTGTAAGTAATGACTACTCTGTCCAGTATTTTATCTTTCTCTGTGATCTTTACTTTGTTTATCAAACTGTGGTTCATTACCACCAGCCTGTTGAGGGTTTTTTTTTATAATGCACTACTCTCTCTCTCTCTCTCTCTCTCTTCCTCTCCCCCTCCCTTTTTCTCTCTCGAATCCTCTGATTTATTTACAAAAGAAAAGGAAAACTTTATCATTAGCATCATCATTGTCATAATCATCATCATCATCATCGTTGTCGTTGTCAACATTATCAACATCATCATCATCATCATAATCATCACCATTTTAATTCTTTTCTACTCTAGGCACAAGGAACCTGAAATTTTTGGGGGAGGGGGCCAGTCAATTAAATCCTCCCCCCCTCCCCCAGTATGTAACTGGTACTTAATTTATCAACCCAGAAAGGATGACAGGCAAAGTCAACCTCAGCGGAATTTAAACTCAGAACGTAAAGACAGACAAAATACCGCTAAGCATTTCACCTGACGTACTAACATTTCTTATTTCTTTATTGCCCACAAGGGGCTAAACATAGAGGGGACAAACAAGGACAGACAAAGGGATTAAGTCGATTACATCAACCCCAGTGCATAATTAGTACTTAATTTATCGACCTCAAAAGGATGAAAGGCAAAGTCGACCTCGGCTGAATTTGAACTCAGAACGTAATGGCAGACAAAATACCGTTAAGTATTTCGCCTGGTGTGCTAACGTTTCTGCCAGCTCACTGCCTTAATCACCACCATCTTAATTGTCATAATCACTGCCATCATCATCATCATCATAATTGCCATTGCCACCAACACTGCCATCACTGCCACCACTACCACCACCTGATTAAATTAGATTGCTAAATTTCTTACTGTTTTCAGAATTAAATGAAGTGAAAATAGTATATGTCAACAGGAATGTGGTAACAAAACACTGATACCTTGGTTGCCTTTAGAGTAGACCTGTGTTTCTCAACCATTTCTTTGCCTATGAACCCCTTTAATTCCTCTTTTACTCAGATGGACTTGCCCTGTCATCTGATGTTTAAAATATTTCATATTATATTTCTATAATCAAATATTAAGAATTGTATAAAAACAATTATTAAAATATTTTTGTATTGTAGAAGTATAACCAATTTATTGGACATAAATTTTAACAACAAAATCTTATATGGACCCCAAAGGGCCATATGGATTCTGGTTGGGAATCACTAGTGTAGACCATTCTTTTGCAAGCTTTTGAGCCAGTACTCTGGTTTAATGATACTTCCTTCCCTCCTTCTCACCAGTCTTGGAGACCCTCTCAGTGGTTATGGACACAGCCTTCTCTCTTGACTAAAAGATAAAAAAAATAAACATCAATTAATAAAGTACACATAATATACATTATTTACATTATTTACATTTGATGGATATTTGTCCTCGTCTTGTTTGTTGTAAACACAATGTTTCGGCTGCTATACCCTCTAGGTGTCTTGGGGAAATTTCGAACCTGGGTTCTCATTCCTAAGGTATTTTTCGATGTTATTATTATTTTTATTATTATTATTATTATTATTATTATTATTGAGGTCACTGCTTGGAATCAAACTTGGAATCTTGGGGTTAGTAGCCTGTGCTCTTAACCACGACACCATATGCCCACGGGCATATGGCATAGTGGTTATACCTCTGTCCCAAACACATTTTTAACCTTGTGCCATCCTAAAAATTTTTTTTATATTTTGAAGATTTACTTGGTAAACAAGTGATTCATGTCTGGTAAGTTTGTCATCAGTTTGCTGCAGGGAAAGTTTACCATCATCAATTCACCACAGGGTCTCCATTACTTGTGGGTTTTTTTAAAAATAAAATAGTTTTTAACTATTAATGGTGAAATCCTATGGATATATTTTATTGGCGAACTTCCCTCTCAGTGAACTTTGCCTATGGGGAACTTTTCTTGCAGTAAACTTTCTTTACAGTGAACTTTCCTCGCAGTAAACTTTCCTTGCGGTAAACTTTCATTTCAGTGAACTTTCTTTGTGGTGAACTTTCCTCTCAGTGAACTTTTTCCTCTCAGTGAACTTTTTCCTCTCAGTGAACTTTTTCCTCTCAGTGAACTTTCCTCTCAGTGAACTTTTTCCTCTCAGTGAACTTTCCTCTCAGTGAACTTTTTCCTCTCAGTGAACTTTTTCCTCTCAGTGAACTTTTTCCTCTCAGTGAACTTTCCTCTCAGTGAACTTTTTCCTCTCAGTGAACTTTTTCCTCTCAGTGAACTTTCCTCTCAGTGAACTTTTTCCTCTCAGTAAACTTTTTCCTCTCAGTGAACTTTTTCCTCTCAGTGAACTTTTTCCTCTCAGTGAACATTCCTCTCAGTGAACTTTTTCCTCTCAGTGAACTTTCTTCTCAGTGAACTTTTTCCTCTCAGTGAACTTTTTCCTCTCAGTGAACTTTCCTCTCAGTGAACTTTTTCCTCTCAGTGAACTTTCCTCTCAGTAAACTTTTTCCTCTCAGTGAACTTTTTCCTCTCAGTGAACTTTTTCCTCTCAGTGAACTTTTTCCTTGAAGTGAACTTTTTCCTTGAAGTGAACTTCCCTCTCAGTGAACTTTTTCCTCTCGGTGAACTTTTTCCTCTCAGTGAACTTTTTCCTCTCAGTGAACTTTTTCCTCTCAGTGAACTTTCTTCTCAGTGAACTTTTTCCTCTCAGTGAACTTTCCTCTCAGTAAACTTTTTCCTCTCAGTGAACTTTTTCCTCTCAGTGAACTTTTTCCTCTCAGTGAACTTTTTCCTTGAAGTGAACTTTTTCCTCTCAGTGAACTTTTTCCTTGAAGTGAACTTTCCTCTCAGTGAACTTTTTCCTCTCGGTGAACTTTTTCCTCTCAGTGAACTTTTTCCTCTCAGTGAACTTTTTCCTCTCAGTGAACTTTTTCCTCTCAGTGAACTTTCTTCTCAGTGAACTTTTTCCTTGAAGTGAACTTTTTCCTCTCAGTGAACTTTTTCCTCTCAGTGAACTTTTTCCTCTCAGTGAACTTTTTCCTCTCAGTGAACTTTTTCCTCTCAGTGAACTTTCCTTGAAGTGAACTTTTTCCTTGAAGTGAACTTTTTCCTTGAAGTGAACTTTTTCCTTGAAGTGAACTTTTTCCTTGAAGTGAACTTTTTCCTTGAAGTGAACTTTCCTCTCAGTGAACTTTTTCCTCTCGGTGAACTTTTTCCTCTCAGTGAACTTTTTCCTCTCAGTGAACTTTCTTCTCAGTGAACTTTTTCCTCTCAGTGAACTTTTTCCTCTCAGTGAACTTTTTCCTCTCAGTGAACTTTTTCCTCTCAGTGAACTTTTTCCTCTCAGTGAACTTTCCTCTCAGTGAACTTTTTCCTCTCAGTGAACTTTTTCCTCTCAGTGAACTTTTTCCTCTCAGTGAACTTTTTCCTCTCAGTGAACTTTCCTCTCAGTGAACTTTTTCCTCTCAGTGAACTTTTTCCTCTCAGTGAACTTTTTCCTCTCAGTGAACTTTCCTCTCAGTGAACTTTTTCCTCTCAGTGAACTTTTTCCTCTCAGTGAACTTTCCTCTCAGTGAACTTTTTCCTCTCAGTGAACTTTTTCCTCTCAGTGAACTTTACTCTCAGTGAACTTTTTCTATGAAGTGAACTTTCCTCTCAGTGAACTTTTTCTATGAAGTGAACTTTTTCCTTGAAGTGAACTTTTCTCGCAGTGAACTTTCCTCATGGTGAACTTTCTTTGTGGTGAACTTTCTTCATGTTTGAACTTTCTTCTCGGTGAACTTACCTCTTGGTGAACCCTCCTCTTGTACTTTCATTGTGGTGAACTTTCATCGCAGTGAACTTTCCTTGCAGTGAATTTTTGTTGTGGTGAACTTTCCTCCTGGTGACTTGCTTCATGGTGAATTAATTGTAGTGAACTTACCAAGTGATTTTCCCTGAGACTGTATGTTGAATCTAAAACGACTGCAGATAGTAATTATATTGCGTGGCATTTAAAATTGGAACATAAATACTGCCAAGGTTTATTTTCCGATGCTCTACCAATCCTTCCATCACCTTTACAGCATTAATTATACTAATATTTTCTTTTATTTCCAGGAATCTATTGACTTTCAGTTTAATTCGCTTAAAATCTATCTGCCTAAGTTGTGTGCCTGGTTCCAAAATATGACCAAAATGCCAAAACTAAAAGTAGCAGCACTTCGGTATGGTTGCTGTCTTGAAATTTTCAATCAACATTTTGAATTTCAAAATATTTACATTTACAAATTCATTTTACCCGAAGTTCTTCAAAAGGACTCTGATGAAGATGAAAATGAAGAAGAATCAGAACTGCAGTAAGTACACCCTTTCTGATGTTCTTTAGGAAAATATGTTTCCGTATTTTTGGTGGTGAATTTGAAGAATTGTTAGGGTGTTGAATAATATGAAGCTTAAGGTCCTTTTTGTTCTGTGTTTGAATCCTACAAAGATTAACTTTGATTTTTAATCCTTGAAGTAGTGGGGGAGGAAGATAAGTCGATTACATTGACCCCAGTGCATAACTGGTACTTATTTCATTGACCTTGAAAAGATGAAAGGCAAAGTTGACCTCTGTGGAATTTGAATTCTGAACAAAGACGGCTGAAATGCTGTTAAGCATTTCATCCAGCATGCTAATGATTCTGCTAGCTCACTGCCTTAATATAATAATAATAATAATAATAATAATAACAACAACAACAACAACAACAACAATAATAATGATAATAATAATAATCCTTTCTATTATAGGCACAAGGCCTGAAATTTGGGGAAGGGAACTAGTTGATTATATCAATCCCAGTGCGTAACTGGTACTTAATTTATCGCCCCCAAAAGGATGAAAAGCAAAGTTGGTATTTGAACTCAGAACGTAGCGGCAGGCAGATTACCACTAAGCATTTCTCCCAGTGTGCTAAGGATTCTGCCTTAATAATAATAATAATAATAATAATAATGATAATAATAATAATAATAGAGGGTGTTAGAAAATTGAAGGAGAAGGAATGACCCAAAGGACTTTTGGCCATTGGATATGGCTTGTTCTTTTGGTATAGTGTCAGTATAACATTTGCCAGGGCAAAAGTGTCACTGAAAATAATAATAATGATAATAATAATGATTTCAAATTTTGGCATAGGGTCAGCAGTGTTTGAGGGGGTGGGGGGAAACTGATTACATCAATCCCTATACTTAACTGGTGCTTTATTTCATTGATCCTGTAAGGTTGGAAAATAAAGCCACAACCTTGGTGGAATTTGAACTCAGAATGAAAAGAGCTGGAAGAAAAGCTGTTGAGCATTTTGTCTAATATTCTAATGATTCTGCCAGCTTGCTGCCTGAATAATGATAATAATAATAATCCTTTCTACTAAAGGCACAAGGCCTGAAATTTTGAGGGGAGGGGACTAGTCAATTACATCAACCCCAGTGTTTCACTGGTACTTAATTTATCGACTCTGAAAGGATCAAAGGCAAAGTTGACCTAGGTGGAATTTGAACTCAACGTAAAGACGAATGAAATGCTGTTAAGCATTTTGTCCAGCATGCTAATGATTCTGCCAACTCACTGCCTTAATAATAATAATAATAATAATAATAATAATAATAATAATAATAATAATAATAATAATCCTTTCTATTATAGGCCCACAAGGCCTGAAATTTGGGTGGAGGGGACTAGTTGATTACATCCATCCCAGTATGTAACTGGTACTTACTTTATTGACTCCGAAAGGATGAAAGGCAAAGTTGACCTCAGTGGAATTTGAACTCAGAACACAGTGATGGACAAAATACTGCTAAGTATTTCATCTAGCATGCTAATAGTTCTGCTAGCTTGCCGCCTTAATAGTGATAATGATGATAATAATAATAATAATAATAATAATAATAATAATAATAATAATAATAATAATAATAATAATAATAATGATGATGATGATGATGATGACTGTTGATGGCATGTCCTGTGATTTGATGGTTGCTTAACATTGGAGAAGCTGCTTTGTGAATGTCAGTCTGCTAGAAATATAGCCAAATCCTCCTCAAACCACACTTGATCATCTTAAAAAATGGAAGGGAGACATTGAAGAATGCAAACTCTTGTATGCACAAAAAAAAAAAAAAAAAAGAGGACAAATCTAACTTGAGCAGTTTTAATATGTTGATGATTATCCCAACATGTTGCCAAAATTATCCCAACATGTTGCTAATTGTATCAACATGTCATTGACCATCTTAAAGTATTGCTAATTATCTCAGCAGCTAATGATTATATATTAACGTGTTTCTAATTATTTTAACATGCTGCTCATTATCCTAACATGTTGCTACTTATCTTAATTTGTTGCTAATTATCTTAACATGTTTCTAATTGTCTTTACACATTTCATTATTCCAGACGTAGAACTCGGAGTAAATACAGAGCATTAAAACCAGAACTTGCAAGAGTACTCAAAATAATCAAGGTGAGACTTGTTATTTCATTTTTTTGCATGAAAATGTTTTCTTAATGACTGTATCAAACATATTAACACACACACACACACACACACACACACACACACACGCACACACACACACCATGTGCATCTCAGTTTTCAGAAAGGGTACACAGTTTCGCTTTGTGCTGCAAAAAGTTGGCATCAGGCTGACCATATGGTCATAAAACACTGGCTCAAAAAAGCCCTCTACATCACACGGGGAAACAATAATGATGACATAAATTAATCAAGTTCTTCATGTAAGATACAATACTTGCACACAGCTGCGTTGGTGAGGCAGCACGAGAGATTTCTGCCGAGGTCGACTTTGCCTTTCATCCTTTCGGAGTCGATAAATTAAGTACCAGTTGCGTACTGGGGTCGATCTAATCGACTGGCCCCATTCCCAAAATTTCGAGCCTTGTACCTAGAGTAGAAAATACTGCAAGAATTGTACTAGTTTTGTTTATATTCATGCGTCAAGGATATGAGCCTTTCTCTAATATAAGGGAGAAAACTCTAATCCATTCTTCTACCATTCATTTCTGTTCTGTATCGGCACCATTACTGGATTGAGCTTTTAACTTCACCAATTTTCAACAGGATGTTATGAGTTAATTGATTATGATAGTGATGGCAGCTCTTTGTGTATGAAGACCACAAGGCAGAGTGGCAAGCCCTTAAGTGGCTATTGTAAGCTGATGACAGGCTTTGGCTTACTTAGAGCATGTATCTAGGCTTTGGTCAAATGGAAAAGGATTCATGAGAAGGACTTTCTCAAAATCGCACTTCAAGCAATTTTGCAAGCACTCATGCCTCCCTCTATTCCGTGACTCCCTCCTACTCTGTGGCATCTGTCCCTGCATGGGTGAGTTGCTGTTTCAGCTAGTCTTTGAAGCACTTTCAGGAGGTGGGGAGCTCCTCTGTCTCTCCTCTATGGATCAGAACAATGGGTGCTGTACAGAAAACAAATCAAGCTGCTGGAATGCTTCCACCAGAAATTCCTTTGCTCCAGCATGGGCATCTCATGGAAGGAACGCATCGCCAAAAATGAAATTCTCCAGCAGGTGAACATCTTAAGTATTAGTTTCAAATTTTGGCACAAGCCCAGCAATTTTGGGGAGGGGATAAATCGATTACATCAACCCTAGTATTCAACTGGTACTTATTTAATTGACCCTGTAGGGATAAAAGGCAAAGTCAACTGTGGTAGAATTTGAACTCAGAACATTAAGACAGGTGAAATGTTGCTAAGCATTTTGCCCGGTGTGCTAATAATTCTGTTAGTTCAACACCTTACAACAGGGCTTGGTGAACCAGGGTAAATTACCCCAAGTGGAGTAAAAATGAAATTCTTAGGAGTAATGAGGACTCGTTAGACATAAGAAAAATTATATAAAAAAAAGACGTGTCCCTTGTTATAACAGAAATTTTTCATCTGGCAATACTGCATTTGTCCAATGTAATGGACGTGTAAATAGATTCAATAAACCTTTTGAAGTCAAAGAATCCTTGATTTTCTTCCTTTTAAACCAAGGAGATAACATCAGCATAAATAAATATATTTTGGAGTAATTGGTTAAAAAAGTTCCCTAACCCCTGCCTTATAATACCCTAAAATTTGAAACCATGCTGCTCAGCTCAGATGGACAGGCCACATCTCACACGTATACAAATCCAGAATGCTGAAGGCCATATTCTATTGTGAGTTAATTAATGAGAACTAAAACATTTATGTATTGTTTTTGCAAAACATGTCTAATAATATTCATTGTGTCCTTCCATTTTAAGATGCTAGGATGGGACATGAATGCTATTTCTAGCATATGGAGCCAACACTTATGGAATCCCTGTTACTGATTTGTTGTATTCATTGTTAGTGACGTTGGGTGATTTGATCATTGTTATTTTTCTTTTTAGGAGGCCAATATTGAACCTATTGCAGGAGAACATCCATGTGGAAAAGATATTACTTTACCTTGGAGTGAATTACCTTGTGCCATTCATCCATATGAGGGTAAGATAATTGTTGTTGTTGTTGTTGCTGTTATTGTTAAGGCAGCCAGCTGGCAGAATTGTTGGCACTCTAAGTTCAAATGCAGCTAGGATTAACTCTGCTTTCGTCCTTTTGGGGTGTTGATAAAATAAATTACCAGTTGGACACTGGAGGTCAATGTGATCAACTAAGCCTCTCTGCTTAAAATTGCTAGCCTTGTGCTAAAATTCTTCTTCTTCTTCTTCTTCTTCTCCATCATCATCATTATCATCATTATCATTTAAAAAAATTAGTAGTTTCAGGCAAATTTCTACTGCATCACCTGCTACACCTCCATGTTGCTGGGGTGTGTGTGCAGCATTGTGTGTGTGTTTTTTTGTTGTTGTTGGGGGAGTGAAAACTTTCCCCCGTATTGTATTGTGTCATTTCTTTTGTATTGGGGTCTGGTGCAGTCTTTAGTTGTATTAATGTTTGTATTGAGTGTGTCTTGTATTTGTGGATTGTTTCATTTGTGTTGTATTATTGAATTGATAGTCTCTTGCGTAGGATGTGGGCTGTTCCTAGCAGAGCTATTTTTGGGAAAGTGTGTAGTGTTGAGGGTCCAGGTAATGCTGTTGTCGTATTTTCAAAGTTTTTTTATCAATTTCTACTGCATTATTAGATGCACCTGTTTGTTCACGAGGTGAGAATGTGAAATTGTGTTTTGCTTTCTGGTCGGGTGTGTTTTCTAGTTTCTGTAATCCAGTTACAGAATCTAGGGAAACAAGCCTTATCACCTTATTGGGTGGGAATGACCTTTGACTCATATTTGATATGTATGTGTGTGTTTGTCTCTTTGCCTTGACATCACATGATAGTTGTAAACAAGTGTCACCACCATACAAGCAGTGTTGTTTGTATTCAATCTTCTGTGAAAACATGTCTCGTCATGGAGAAATACTACTTGGAAACGAAGGATGGTTGGTGATAGGAAGGGTATCTGACCATAGACCTGCCTCAACAAATTCCGGCAAATGTGGTAAAGTAGACTTTAAAGCAATGATGGCAGTGACACCACTGCCACCACAGGCTTGATAGTATGAACTGGGAGAAGGGATGTGTGTGTGTGTGTCTGAATCTGCATGGGAAGCTTTTGGTGTCTTCAGTTACTGAAAATGGTTTCTCTCCATTTTGGGGGTCCTTTGTCTGTGCTTACATTTGTTTTGTGCTGCCAGGAATGCTGAGAGAGGAAAGTGAAAGAGAGAGGGAGAAATTGCGTGTGTGTGTGTGTGTGTGTTTGGATGAGCAACTGGGATATTGTTTCAAATGTGTGAATAGTACATTTAATGTGTATGTTTGGGAGTTGTACAGGGTGATAGTGATGATTATGACTATGATGATTGCTGCTGTTACTACTACTACTACTACTACTACTACTACTACTACTACTACTACTATTACTACTACTACTACTACTACTACTACTACTACTACTACTACTACTACTATTTATTGCTGTTGTTGTTGTTGTACTTGTCCCCTCTTATATTTCAGGTGGTCTTCCTGAGAAAAGAGCTCTCAAAAAATGTCAGCAACTTGAAAACCTTGCTACAGCAATTAAGAAAATAGCTCAACCTGGCCAAACTATTGTAGATTTCTGCAGCGGTGGGGTAAGTTTGAACTTGTGACTTAATAATTCTTTCAGAAATTATGATATAAAAAATCAAATGTTTAACTCTAATAACTAATTAATCAGAATAAAAACCAGAGAAGGAATATCTGTTAGGATCAGAGATGGAGCCTCTTTAAAGACAAGGGAGGGAGTTTCTTTAAAAGTCAGTGTGAGAGCCTCATGTAGTCACATAAACTGCTAGATATAGTAGCATCTCACATAATGCTCTACTGTTTTAAAATAGAAAGCACATATTCTACAGGGTATCCACAAAGTCTGGGTACATGGGGATTAACACATAATTTAAGAAATTATTATTTCTTATATTTAATTGTTTATGTTATGATTTTATTGACTCCATGTACCCAGACCTTGTGGACACCCTGTATAATGTAGTCTTAGATATACTGTATCTAAGAGAGAAACTGAACAGGGTAGAAATGGCTGGAACATCTTTGATCATAGGTCCACAAGATGAAGACTGACTTGGAGCTAAATAACAACAACTATAGCCACTAATACTAACTATTATACGACACATTAGATAATGTAATCCTAGATATAGGCGCAGAAGTGGCTGTATGGTAAATAGCTTGCTTACCAACCACATGATTCTGGGTTCAGTCCCACTGTGTGGCACCTTGGGCAAGTGTCTTCTACTATAACCTCGGGCTGGGCAAAGCTTTGTGAGTGGATTTGGTAGACGGAAACTGAAAGAGGCAGCGAGCTGGCAGAAACGTTAGCATGCTGGGCGAAATGCTTAGCGGTATTTCGTCTGTCTTTACATTCTGAGTTCAAATTCCACTGAGGTCAACTTTGCCTTTCATCCTTTCAGGGTCGATAAATTAAGTATCAGTTATGCACTGGGGTCGATGTAATCATTGTTGAATCTAAATTTACATTTTCTTTCCAGGGACATCTAGGAATTACAGTTGCTAGCCTTATTCCATATTGCAAGGTTTGTAATCCTAAATTTTTATTTTAAACTTATTTTGTGATGTATTTCTTCAAAAAGAACATTAATCATTGTTCATATCCTGTTTTTTCTATTGTTACTGTACTATACTATATATATACTATATATATATATATAATCAAATCATCATCATTATTTAATGTCAACTTTCCATGCTGGCATGGGTTGGATGGTTTGACAGGAGCTGGCTAGGCAGAAGATTGCACCATGCTTCACACACACATATATGTGTGTGTGTGTGTGTGTGTATATATATATATATATATATGATGATATCTCTCTCTCTCTCTCTCTCTCTCTATATATATATATATATATATATATATATATATATATATTCATATTCATATACACTAGCTAAGTATCCCACTGTTGTCGAGTAATTTTCGTAATAGGAATGCTTTGGTAGACATTTGGAATAACACACCCACATAAGTTGGATTTTCTCTGTTTTGACAGGGATTTTTCAAGTTGTTTTTTTAATGGATCTTTGCAAATGATAGGCAGCGTGGGGATGGGGGAGAGCCTTTCACAAAAAATTTTTTTTTAATTTATGAATCCCTCTCCCCACCTTCCAGACCGATTTTGTCCAATTTCTTTATTTTTCACTACACACTTAAAAACAATGAGAGACGCCTTTTTGGTTTAAAAAAAAAAATTTGAAAAACTTTATGATTTTTTTTTTCAGTCCTGCCAATCCCTCTTTCAGTACCAATTTTGACCAATGTTTTTTTTTTGTGCTATGCAATTAAAATAATGGGAAAATCCTTGAAAGTTAAAAAAAAAAAATTCCAGGAAATCAGCAATCACCATTACTATCCCCACTTTATTTTCAAACAGAAAATGAAATGTAATTTAAAAGCAACAGTAAAATTTTTATAAATTTCTTCATTGATTCCCCACTGCACCTCCTAAATCCTTAAATTTCAACATTTTGTGGGGAATTTTTTTTTTTTTCATGGTTTTAAAATATGGTTAGTCTGAATCTGCAATTTGTTTCTGTTTATAATTTCAAAATAATTTTCAGATAAAAAGGTGATTTAAGGGAAATTTAGCTCTTGTTTCTAGCACATCTTACAACCACCTGGTAGCTTGCTTGTTTCTATGTCACTGACATATATTGATGTTTTTCATTATTTTTCTCCCCATAAACACATTTTGTGGAATGATGATGGTCCATTGCTGGGATTTAAGCAACAACAATAAAAGAATTTATTTAAATCTTTAACCCCCCCCAACCCCACATTATATGAATGTGTGTGTGTGTAAGAAAAATCATTTACTGACAGAAAAGTATTAAAATAAATCATCATTTATAAAATAAATCATCTTTTACATACCTTTTTAAAATTAGTCGCCCTAATGAAATTCTTTATATGAATGCATGCACACACACACACACACACACACAGTGTGAGCAATATACTTTTATAGAGAAGGCGGCGAGCTGGCAGAAACGTTAGCACTCTGGGCGAAATACTTAACGGTATTTCGTCCGTCTTTACATTCTGAGTTCAAATTCCGCCAAGGTCGACTTTGCCTTTCATCATTTCGTAGTCGATTAAATAAGTACGAGTTAAATAAGTACCACTGGGGGGAGGGGGGGATGTAATCGACTTAATCCCTTCATCTGTCCTTATTTGTCCCCTCTTAAAGAAATAAACATACTTTTATAGAGAGTGAGAAAGTTTAACATGGGAAAATGAAAGAAAAGGACCAATAAAGTGTGTCAGATTTCTTTCTGTTGCTGTCACAGATTTTGAAATTTGAAAATCAAGTGAAAATTTCCAACTTTGCTATATTGATGTACTTTTTTCACAATGAATCAGAGTTTGTGATTCATTTATTGCAGAAATTTCTTAGGAGCAAATACTCTGCAGCATTTCTTCTAGCTCTTTTACATTGTGTATTCAAATTCTGTTAAGGTCCATGTTTGCCTTTCTTCCCTATGGGGCCAATAAAATAAACAACCAGTCAAGGATGGGGTTGGATGGTAGGGGACTAACCCACTTCCACCCTCAATTTCAGGCTTTGTGCATATGCTAGAAGCAATTATTATGATTATTAGTAAAGAATAAAAAGTTTTGAATGGTACAACAATGCACTATAATACAAAAAAAATGGACTATATACCTGTTGTAATTTAGTTATCTATAGTCCGATGATATTTCGGAATACAATTCCTTCTTCAAATATTCTTAGATAGAGTCTCTGCTATTGTTGAACCATTCAAAACTTTTTATTCTTTACAAACAATACACAATGCTTCAAGCGAACTACAATACTTTCCTATTATGATTATCGTTATATTTTTACTTTGATATTGGCTAGATAACAAATACCCATCAAGTGACCACCAGTAACCTTGGACGAGCATTGTAGAGTAATGTTGTTCAGCATAGCTTCTGGTCCTGTTGGGTTTTCATTCTTAGCTATAAAAAAAACAGAAAGGTTTTGAGTGTATAGATTACAAGAACAAAAACTTATGTCCAGTTTCAGTCATATTGCTTAGACTTCATCATCATCATCATCATCATCATCATTGCTTAACATCTGTCTTCCATGCTGATATGGATTGGATGGTTTGACTGAGAACTGGTTAGTTGAGGAGCTGCACCAGGTTACAATCTGATTTGACATGGTTTCTACAGCTAGATGCCTTTCCTAATACCAACCACTCTAAGAGTGTAGCGGGTGCCTTTTATGTGCTACTGGGATGGGTGCCAGTTATGTAATCATCAACAGTCACAACTATGATCTCACTTGGTATGTCAGGTCTTCTCAAGCACGGTATAACACCAAAGGTCTCAATCATCTGTCATTGCCTCCATGAAAACCAATGCTTGAATGGCACTTTTTACATGCTAGTTACGTGACACTGGTATCAGCCACGACTACAATCTCTCTCACTGTGACAGGTCTTCTTAAGGTCTTGGTCACTCGTCTTTGTCTCCATGAGGCCCACTATTTGAAGATCATGCTTCACCACCTCATTCCATGTCTTCTTTATATAAAATGTACATAAACACTATATATATATATATATATAGTGTAGTGTTTAGTTAGTTGTTGTTTTTATTATTATTGTTGTTGCTATTATTAAGGTGTTTTTAATTGAAAACAAAGAAGAATCATTACTGATTGCCAAAAGTCGAGTGGACAAGCTACAGTTGAAAAATGTTACAATATATCAGGTATGTTAACACGTTTTATATTGTTTGTAGTAGTAGTAGTGGTGGTAGTGAAGTGGTGGTTGTAATCTTAGCATCATCATCATCATTTGCCTTTCATTCTTTTGGGATCATTAAAATAAGTACCAGTTGAACACTGGGGTCACTGTAATCAACTGGTCCTCTACCCCAGAATATCAGGCTTTGTACCTATTGTAGAAAGTGTTGTTGATGTTGACGTTGTCGTTGTTGTTGTTTGTGTTCATTGCCTGCTCGTGTCTTTGCCTCTATACATTCAGTAAAGCTTTACATAACGTTGTACGGTTATCGACTGCTATTTCGAGCAAACATTGGTTTCTTGTTGTGCCACTATTTCCTATTTATATGTATGTATGTATATATATATATATATATATATATATATATATATATATATATATATATATATATATCATCATCATCATCATCATCATCATCATCGTTTAACGTCCGCTTTCCATGCTAGCATGGGTTGGACGATTTGACTGAGGACTGGTGAAACCGGATGGCAACACCAGGCTCCAATCTAAATTTGGCAGAGTTTCTACAGCTGGATGCCCTTCCTAATGCCAACCACTCAAAGAGTGTAGTAGGTGCTTTTACGTGTCACCTGCACGAAGGCCAGTCAGGCGATACTGGCAACGGCCACGCTCGAAATGGTGTCTTTTATGTGCCACCCGCACAAGCCAGTCCAGGGGCACTGGCAACGATCTCGCTCGAAAATCTTACGGAAGCCAGTCAGGCGGTACTGGCAACGGCCACGCTCAAAATGGTGCATCTTATGTGCCACCCACACAAGAGCCAGTCCAGGGGCACTGGCAATGATCTTACTTGGCTTGCCGGGTCTTCTCACGCACAGCACATTTCCAAAGGTCTCGGTCAGTAGTCATCGCCTCGGTGAGGCCCAATGTACGAAGGTCTTGCCTCACCACCTCAGCCCAGGTCTTCCTGGGCCTACCTCTTCCACGGGTTCCCTCAACTGTTAGGGTGTGGCACTTTTTCACGCAGCTATCCACATCCATTCTCACCACATGTCCATACCAGCGCAATCGTCTCTTTTGCACACCACAACTGATGCTTCTAATGTTCAGCTTTTCTCTCAAGATACTTACACTCTGACGGGTATTCACATTGACATTACACATCCAACGGAGCATACTGGCTTCATTCCTTGCGAGCTTACGTATGTCCTCAGCAGTTACAGCCGATGTTTCACTGCCATGTAGTATGACTGTTCGTACACATGCTTCATACAGTCTGCCTTTTACTCTGAGTGAGAGTCCCTTTGTCACCAGCAGGGGTAAGAGCTCTCTAAACTTTGCCCAGGCTATTCTTATTCTAGCAGCTACACTTTCAGTGCACCCACTCCCACTACTAACTTGGTCACCCAGATAGCGGAAGCTATCGACTACCTCTAGTTTTTCACCCTGGAATGAGATAGAAGTTGTTTCCTGTTTGTTTACAGTTTTTATTGCACCTGAACATCTGCCACAAACAAAAACTAACTTCCTAGTTAACCTGCCTTTGATGTTGCTGCACCTCTTATGTGTCCATAGCTTGCACCGGGTACATCTTATAGAGTTACTACCTACTCCTTTTCTACATACTGAGCAGGGCCATCTACCTGAAGGGGTTTGTGTTTTATCTACCTTCCTACTTATTAGGATTTTGGTTTTAGCTAGGTTGACTCTAAGGCCCTTCAATTTTAGACCTTGCTTCCACACCTGAAACTTCTCCTCTAGTTCTGATAGTGACTCCGCAATTAGGGCAAGGTCATATATATATATATATATATATATATATATATATATATATATATAAAAGCGGGCGCTGAAAAGTTCCTGGCTTTGGGTAAAAGAAAATACAGGAAGATCAGTTAATTATGATTTTATTGAACATATTCCCCTCTCAGATTCACACACTTATTACAGTGGTCCTTCAGTTTTTCTAAGCCCTGTAAAAGAACTTGGAAGGTTGGGCCTCCAACCAGGCCCTTTCCAATACCCTTAAAGCCAGGAAGTTTCCAGCACCCCATCATGTATAATGTGCATATGTATATATATATATATATATATATATATATATATATATATATATATATATATATATATATATATATATTTATATATATATATATATATATATATCATCATCATCATCGTTGTTTAACTTCTGCTTTCCATGCTAGCATGGGTTGGACGATTTGACTGAGGACTGGTGAAACCAGATGGCTACACCAGGCTCCAATCTGATCTGGCAGCGTTTCTACAGCTGGATGCCCTTCCTAACACCAACCACTCCGAGAGTGTAGTGGATGCTTTTACGTGCCACCGGCACGAGGGCCAGTCAGGCAGTACTGGCAACGGCCACGCTCAAATGGTGTTTTTTATGTGCCACCTGCACAGGAGCCAGTCCAGCGGCACTGGCAATGACCTCGCTTGAAAGTTTTTTCACATGCTACCGGCACAAGTGCCAGTAAGACAACGCTGGTAACGATCACGCTCAAATGGTGCTATTTACGTGCCACCGGCATGGAAGCCAGACAGCTGCTCTGGCAATGATCACACTCAGACGGTGCTGTTAGCGCTCCACTGGCACTGGTGCCAGTCATCGAATTTGGTTCAATTACAATTTTGATACAGACAGACAGACAGACAGACAGACAGACACGCACACACACACACACACACACACACACACAAACACAAACACAGATAAATACACATATATAACTAATTAAAATAATTTATGTATCCATTTCAGTGCAATCTTGGTTATTTCCATGGCAAATTTGATGTTGGAACTTGTCTCCATGCTTGCGGTGTTGCAACTGACATGGTGCTACAGAAGTGCTTGGACAGTAAGGCAGCTTTTGTAGTTTGTCCTTGTTGTTATGGTGCTGTACAGAACACTCACCTGATTTCATATCCAAGAAGCCAACTTTTCCAAGAGGCAAACATTTCTGACAAGGTAAATATATGTGTATATATATATCATCATCATCATCATCGTTTAACGTCCGCTTTCCATGCTAGCATGGGATATATATATATATATATATATATATATATATATATATACATATATATATATATATATATATATATATATATATATATATATATATATATATATATATGAAAAGTGAGAGAGAGAGAGAGAGTAAACAAAGCATTAAGTAAGTTACAAAAAAATTTGGTTGATTGTGGCGCTTCACTATGGTCAGAAAAAGATTAAAAAAGACAATGAATGTTTGATTATGTAAGTTTAACTTTAAATGGAAAAAATATATTTTATCAAATGAGATAGAATATATTTGTATGTGTTCACACACACGCACACACACACACAAATACACATATTGTTGTTGTCTTTTAGGACTTGTTAACTCTTGGACATGCAGCTGACCAAACTGAAGTTAAAACAACTTTAGAACAACAAGGTAATGTGTTTTTCTCTTCATTTTTTTTTCTCTCTCTTTTTTTTTTCTCTCTTTTTTTGTTCTTTTGTTTTTTTGTGTGTAACTCAACTTTAGCCAAGCACATATCCCGAAAAATTTTCTAGACAAGAACAAACTGACGTTTTGGTTTTCAGATATATGATAAGTGGAAATAAATTATACTATTCTTATCTAATTTTTAAATTTTTAGCTATAAAGTACAGTTAGAAACCATTTTTATAATTGTTTCTTATTGTGGTGGTAAAGTGGCCGAATTAATAGAATCATCATCATCGTCATCATCATTTTAATGTCCATTTTTCTATGGATGAGTTGGACAAAGTTTATTAAGGCAGACTGTCTACAGTCAGATGTCCCTCCTGTCACCAAACCTCACCTGTTTTGAAGTAAGGTAATATTTCCCCATGGACAGATATGTTTTCACAGAATATTAGAAATGAATGAAATTCTTGTATAAAAATGACATTCATGCACAACAATCATGTGATGTCAAGACAAGGAGACACAAACACGCACACCTTCACATACAATATATAACATTGTAACATTGTGATGATTTAGTCTTGTTGTTTAATTACTGACTGATTTTGTCTCTCTTTCTTATGGTTACCCATTTTGTGTCCAGGTCCTGCATTAATAGGTGCATTAACACCATGTCCTTCCATACTAGGACATCCTCCACTTGGAATTCTCTCCCTTCCCATGTTTTTCTTGTGATAATTGATTATCTGTTGTTAAAGATAAACAACATTGACCTAAAAGGATCTGCAAAAGTTATAATTGCAGTATTTGCTTCCAGACCAAACTATTAGATAGAGAAAAAAAATTTGCAGCATTTTGGGCATGTGTCTTTTACTATAACTCTATGCTGACTAATCATCATCATCATTTAACGTCTGCTTTCTATGCTAGCATGGGTTGAACGATTTGACTGAGGACTGGCAAGCCAGAAGGCTGCACCAGGCTCCAATCTGATTTGGCAGAGTTTCTACAGCTGGATGCCCTTCCTAATGCCAACCACTCTGAGAGTGTAGTGGGTACTTTTTATGTGCCACTGGCACGAAGGCCAGTCCAGCGGTACTGGCAACAGCCATGCTAAAAAATGGTATTTTTTACGTGCCACCTACACAGGAGTCAATCCAATGTTTTGTTCACATGCCATCGGTACAAGTGCCAGTAAGGCGAAGCTGGAATGCCTCAGTAAATTTGGTAAACAAAAACTGTGAGGAAGTCGTGTTGTGTGTGTGTGTGTGTAAATGCATATGTGTTTATGTTGTGTTTGTTCCTTACCGAGCTTGACAACTGGCGTTGGTTTGTTTAGGATCCTGTAACTTTGTGGTTCAACAAAAGAGACCTATAGAATAAGTACCAAACTTAAAAAGATTTAGTAGATGGAAATTGAAAGAAGCCTGCCATCTATACATACATGCACACATACATACATGCATTTATATATATATATATATATATATATATATATATATATATTTTAGAGAAAAACCACCATTAAATAATTCAATAATGAAGAATGTAATTCATACCCTCTAGAAAATAAATATATCATGAAAACCTTATTCTAAAAATCAATAAGTACATAAAAGAATAACTAGTAAATGGTATAATGATATATATATATATATATATATATATATATATATATATATATATATATATATATATATATATACATACATACATGTAAATATGTGTGTGTGTATGTTTTTATTTGTGCTGCGTTTCTCTCCCTCCATTCTTTGACAACTGGCGTCAGTTTGTTTACGTCCCTGTAACTTAGTAGTTTCTTAAAAAGAAGGAACCCTTAGAATAAGCGCCAGACTTCAGAAAATAAGGGCTGGTGTCAATTTATTCATCTAAACCCTTCAAAGCAGTGCCTCAGCATGGCTGCAGTCAAATGACTGAAACAAGTAGAAGACAAAAAAAAATATCTTTGGATCAAACAGACCTACAATCAAAGGTTTCCAGTCGTGACCATCCCTCCTTTTTATGTCTTAACTACATTAGCCAATACCTCCTTCCATTGTGTGTCAATGTCAAACAATCACAGAAACTTTATTATTGACTTGTCCTATGTTGGACAGTATGACCGTTTAATGCCCGAAACAAATAGAATATATAGTTTACTGTTCTGTTAGAGCTGGCAGGATTGTTATCTTAGTGGCGTGTTGTCTGTCTTTACATTCTGAGTTCAATGTTAGTATGGCCTAAACAATTCAACTGGATCTGACTAGCCAAAGAGTTGCATTGAACTCCAGTGTCTGCTCTACCTGGGTTTCTATGGTTGGACACCCCTTCCTAATGCCAACCAATTTACTGTGTGTATTAGGTGCTTTTAGTTTTTTTGAGTTTTTCTTTTTTGTGGTGGTACTGGCCCCAGTGAGGTCACCAAATAACTAACAACAAATAACTAAAAAAGATGACGATACACCAAATAACTAACAAATGGTGTAGCAGAACAGTAGGATATTTAACTAACTCAGTGATAGGTCTTGGGTTTAAGCCCTTTTACATTGTGAACTGAAAACCCCATTAGCATCTACTTTGACTTTCATCTCTCTGGGACTGAAGTAGTAGTAGTAATAGGAGGGAGATGGTAGTTGTAAAAGATGAGTATCGCTTAATTTACAAATTTGGGCCGTGAGGGAATTAACATTGCCGGATGGGCCCGTACGGTAGAAACCCAGCATGGCAATGATGCCACAATTAGGTCTCTTGTCGATGATAATGGGCGTTCGGTCGATGGATGGGACGAGATGTGCGAGGCGCTTTACAAGCACTTTGCCGAGTTGTTCGGGAGTGGCGGGGCTCTGGATCATGGCGAGGCCCTTAGGGACTTCCTGTCTGATGGCCCGTGTCTCTTGGCACGAGAAGCTGAGTGCTGTGAGGGGCCAATCACAGCCGAGGAGGTGATCGAGGTACTGGGCGAATGCCCCGGGGAGAAGTCGCCTGGTCTCGATGGTCTGCCTTACGAATTCTACAAAAGTATGCCAGACTTGTTCGGGCACCTGCTGGCCAGCGTCTATGGTTTATGGCAAATATTTATGAAATAAAGAAGTTTGCTTCCCAACCACATGGTTCCAGGCTTAGTCCCATTGTATGGCACCTTGGGCAAGCGTCTTCTACTAAAGCCTTGTGAGTGGATTTGGTAGAGGAAAGCTGAAAGAAGCTCGTCATATGTGTGTGTGTGTCTTTGTGTCTGTGTATGTCCTCCACCACTTCTATTTAACAACTGGTGTTGGGGTAAACCGTTATTAGAAGACATCAAAAAAAAAGCACTGCAACCAGTGAGAGATAAATCATTCAATATCATATCTGTTGAATTAGTGTTTTAGCTGCATGAAACTATTAGTAGCTCATATTTAAGCACTGTGTATATTAAATGATATACCGTAAATCCTCGAGTATAATCCGCACTTTTTTCCCAAAATTTAAAGGTAAAAATTTCCTTGTATTATATACGAGGTTACAAAAGAAAAAATTTCTATGCAAAACTTTCTAAGTGATAAATATGTAAAGGCAAATATTTATTTTTCACTGACATTATTACTGTTATTTCTTTATTTTCTGCAAAGTGCACAAAAAGCTACATGTTTGCATTATGTTATATATACAATAATAATAAAGAACGTTACCGTATATATGTTTACAAACCAAGGATGTTATATAGACCTCATTGACTCAAGTTAGAAAAGAGGTGCGTATTATACACAAGGTTTAGGTTTTTCAGAGGTACAGCCCCCTAAAAATCCCGTGTATTATACTCAAGGGCGGACTATACTCGAGGATTTACGGTATATATATATGTATATATATATATATATATATATATATATATATATATATATATATATATATATAAACATGTATGATTTAAACATTTCCCCTATAGCTTAATTTTAATTCATCAAAAAAGAAAATAGGTCACAGTGTACTAAATATGTTTTAGAATTTGTTTTAAGCTGAAAGAAAAATAATCACAAAACAAATTTCTTTAAATGATTGATTTATGTATTTATTGTTTCATAGTTTATTTAAAATAACTGAATAAAACGGTAATTACCTCCTCCCTCCCTCCATTCGTATACATGTAATACTATTATGTAAATTTTTTATGCCAAAGTAAAATATCCAAGCATAATGCAATCCTTTGATTTGTTGGCTCTTGCTGAACTGTTTAAACCAGGGATTCTCAAGCATTTTCCCCCCTTATCTATGGACCCCTTTGATAACTATTTTATTCTACTGGATCCCCATAACCATTTGATGTTTAAAAATTTTCTTTCAAATTTCCTATTTTGATTTTCAACACATTAAGTTGTGAAGGTTGAATTATGTAAAATGTTAGAGAAAGAAACCTAGCATACATCTAAAGCAAAATTTTTTCAGGGGCCCTTAAAATAATACTGTTGTGGATCCCCAATTTACTATTTTGTTGCGTGAACTCCCAAAAATCTGATATGAACCCTGGTTGAGAACCTCTGGTTTTAAATCTTTCATCAGCATAGAAAACAGATGTTAAAATGATGACGTTGTTGATGATGATGATAATATTCTCTTTGTGTACAAGTCGTATATTATCAATTAATGAGTTAAAATATTTTCTTGTTCTATTATTATTGAGAAGTCTTTTTCTTCATCCTTATCATCATCATTTAATGTCCATCTTCAATGTTAGTATGGCCTAGACAATTCAACTGGATCTGACTAGCTAAAGAGTTGTATTGAACTCCAGTGTCTGCTTTACCAAGGTTTCTATGGTTGGATACCCCTTCCTAATGCCAACCAATTTACTGTGTGTATTAGGTGCTTTTAGTTTTTTTTTTTTTGGTGGTACTTGCCCCAGTGAGGTCACCAAATAACTAACAACACAGAAATCCCTCAACACTGTGGGTGAGTAGTGGCATGATGCCAGGTGTTGAAAGATTAAATTATGATAGAAGGTGCCGGAAACGGATTTATTGTTGATGAGGAAATTCATGGCTACTCCAGCTGTAAGAGATGGTGGCAATGAAGTGTCAGGGCATACCCTCAGGTACAAGAAGATGAATTAAAAGAGAACAGGGTTAAAGAATTGAGGATTGCTGAGTAGGTAGGTAGGTAGGTCAGTTTGCAAGAGTGTGAAAAGAAAATAACAGATGGTTAGATGTGGGGAGAGGTGAATACAGTCTGTGGTGAATATGCATAGGGGTGTGGTGAATCTCAATTGGGGGAAGAGCAGTGTGTCAGGGAAGAAGAGGTGATAAGTGGAAGTATATATGTGTGGATGGGTAAGGTGGGGTAGTATAATATAATAAGACTGTAGATAGATGAGAAATAGGGAAATGATGTGAAGTAGAGGATTGGGAGAGAGAGAGAGAGAGAGAGAGAGAGAGAAAAGGGGAATGTACAGTGACAGGGATGGAGTTCAGATGTATGTAAGGCTGGATATAATAAGTGACAGAGTGTGGGAGAGGCTGTTAATGGCAGATATGAGAGGGTGTTCAGGGTGGAAAAAAGGGGTATTCAATGGAAAATAAAGTGGCAAAGGATGATGTTTGAGAATGTGGGATGGGTAACAAGAGAGATGGTTCCAAGGAAAGAGACAATGGATAGCACAAAGGTGTGGGGTGTGGAACGAAATATTTGCAGTTCCACTGTCATATAATTACAATAGCTGAGGAAATAGTGCCTTAGTTGGAAGAGTGATGGCAGGACAAGTGTTAGAAAGATGAGTTGTGGGAAAGGCTTGTCAGGTTGGGTGTAGGTGGGGGCATGTACATAAATGATATGCTTAAAATATGACATTTTTTTCTCTGTGACTTTATTTCCATAATATTGGTGGTCATCATGTGAAATTAATTTTAGAGATTGCTTTGCTGAATTTCTTTAGAGAGATACTGACCAAGGAACCCGCTTTGGCTTAGGTGCTAAATGTCTAGAAACAGTTCTGAATGACTTAATTTATAGCAAGTTTTTATGTAAATTTTAATTTAACTTCCTTAATTATATAAGTTTATAGAATAATAATTCTTTCTACCAGTGCTTGGATCTCATTCCATTTCAATTTGTCATAGTTCTGCAAGCCATAACAACAGTTTAAGGCTGTAAGGAACTGCAATATACTAAGGGTTTAGTTCTTTTAGCTGAATTTATAGTAGGATTAGAGAAGAAATACTAGGTATAGAAACAAAATGTGGAATCAAAAGACCTCAAAGTTAACGTAACAAGTTCTTGTGGGTAGGAAAATAGAGGAGATGCACTGCTCAGCACTTCCCCCCCACTATTCATTGGTGAACCCTCAGACTTAGAAAATACAGTTTACAAAAATTTGTGCCCAACCAGAATATTCTGAAGCACCCCACCAGGCACCAAAGTCTGGCGAAAAACCTGGACAGGACTTTACATCCTTCACTAAAAATGACCAACTCAGTATGTAGAGAAAGGGTGGGTAGAAATTCCCTATGATGTATCCAGTGTAAACTATAAACACAAGAGATGCAGTAATATCACAAGAAGGTTAACAAAGAGAGTTCAATAGCTGATAACCCTGGCCTTGCCTATGTGCTGGAATTTAGCTCTTTATTATTAGGAAATTGCATAATGAGCCAACTAAATGGTGAATCTGTCCCTGAATGTTAAAAATTAGCATCTGTCCTTCTTGCACAAAACCCGTGGTGTCAAATAACTTCATTTGAAAGTACAAGTTTTACTCATGTGGGAGCTGATCTTTGGATCAAATGAAGTAAACTGTGTTTACATTGTTTTGTTTTTTTTTGTTTTCTCCCCCAAATTACTGATGTTATATGTCAAGCACAATTCTTGACACAAGTGTCACCATTTTTTGGTGACGAAGGCACAGAATATACAGAGCTGTAAGAAAATACTATAAGGCATCAGGTCTGATGCTTGACCAATTATGCTAATCCACTACTTATGGATTGGCACAACACTACCATTCAGTATGGGTGTAGATTTAGAGTTCTATAACGCTTTCAAGTTATGAATAAAATTATAATAAAAAAAAAAAAACTATCCATTCATCTTCTCTATTTCTGGGAAGGTACAATCTTCAGGCACCTCTACAATAGAATCCTGCCAGATGTAACCATCATTATACTTCTCTTTAGCAGGATTCCCAAGCATGACTAACTGAGACTATGGATATTATACAACCATCTTATTCTTGGTTTACCCGTATGTCTCCTACATGTCTATAGTAGTGGAAACTTCTAATTTTAAATAAATATGTCAGTATGACCTATTTAACTTTACACTTTCATTTATATAAATTTCAAATGAAGGAAATTTAATTCTTGCTCTGTTCCAAACTAGATTAAAAAAACAACAACTTTACTTTTGTATTCTTAAAAGAATCGTTCTTAGTGTATTACTAGTATTTAATTCTATCAAGGAAAGTTAGTAGGTAGCAAAATTCCTCATGGATTCAAAGTCAAATATGCTAAAAGAATGAAATAAAATAATAATAAGCAATTAACTCGATTCTTTTACTGTTTCTTTCTTTATTTCAATAAAGTCATAGGGGAAAATGTCAATTATTTAATTTAAACGCAATAATTAATAAGGAAAGTCATTAAACAAATAATGTATTAGGTCATTTATTAATTGACAATATATAACTTGTACACAATGTCAACAGCATAATTCAAGAAGTGTGCATGTCTCCAATTTATTTTATCTTTTATTTTGTACTTGTTTAAATGCTTTGGTTTATTTATTTATTTATTGGTTTTGTCAAAGAAAAGGGGCTGACCCCATGGTCTTCATAGCCCCCTTAAAACTGGGCAAAGTAACATGGTTATCGTTCTTGGATTAGTTGCAAGTTGATTGTTTCAAGTAAAAAAAAAAAGAAAAAAAAACATGTGGGGTAGGAATTTTTATGATAGGGGTCGACATTCGGGAAAGACGGACTGGTTCATAGCAATGAGTGCAGTGTAGATTCTGGTAGAGGAGGTGGGGGGGGGGTATACAATGTGGCTATTGAGAAGAGATGTGACAGGTGATTCTGGAGTGGTGTGAGACCAGCAAGCTGTGACTTCCAAGAAACAGCAATCAAATTTCCTCCAAATCTAGGAAAAACAAGACAGGGTGGGCACAACCAAAACATCTTTGATCATAGTTTTGTTACATCAGGTTTGACCCATGGTTAAATAACTATTGTTTCTGCCATTTCAGTGCTATGAAAAGTTTAATGAATATAAAAAATTTGTTATTTATGTCACAAGAATTTAGAAACTTCAAGAAAACACTTTTAACAGTGGAGCATTAAGTAGATAAAGTCATAAATGGTATGTGTAAATATCTGGTTTTAAAAAGATCCCTTGAATAGTAGGACTGACTCCTGTGCAGGTGGCACGTAAAAAACACCATTTGAGTGTGGCTGTTGCCAGTACCACTGGACTGGCCCTTGTGCCGGTGGCACGTAAAAAGCACCCACTACACTCTCAGGGTGGTTGGCGTTAGGAAGGGCATCCAGCTGTAGAAACTCTGCCAGATCAGATTGGAGTCTGGTGTAGCCATCTGGTTCACCGGTCCCCAGTCAAACCGTCCAAGCCATGCTAGCATGGAGAGTGGATGTTAAATGAAAATGATGATCCATCCATCCATCCATCTCCTCTGCTTGCTGTTCTTGGGAGGGTCATGCAGACACCTCTTCCATAGGATCCTGTCAGAAGCAACTGTCAATTCTTAATGTATCCCTAGGACTCCTGCTAGTTGGCTCAACTTAAAGAATCTGTCTTTTGATTTTTTCTTGCGACATTCTGATTACATGTTCCAAGTACTGAAGCTGTGACTTCTCAAAGCAGACCAGCTGTGGCTCAATCTAGAGAGAATCCTTGATCTTCAAGCTGTGGACCCTGTCAAGTAAATGTTGCTCCAAAGGTCTTTTGGAGTACCCTCATTTATAGTTCATTGTATTTGCAATCATGCACTTGTGATCATTACCCAGTATTTATGGCCATGGGTAAGTATAGGTACAAGAACTGAATTGAAGATGGTGAGTTTGTAATTTTTTGAAGATCAATGGAGATATTTGAGGCAGCATTGCTGTTTCATAGTGCTTACTTTTGGTTCAAATTATAGCAGAATCCTTCTGTGTTGTTTAGATTTTGTTCATCATCATCATTGTCATCACCACCACCACAACGACGATGACAACGACGACGACGACCACCACCACCATAAACTAAAATATCAGTTAGAGTACTGGGAGTTGATGCAATCAACTAACTTGTTAAATGCAGTGCTCCAGCATGGCCACAAACCAATGACTGAAGCTACTAAATAAATAAATGAATAAATAAAAATTGAAGAATAACGCTTTCTCTCTCTTTTTTTTTTCCAGGTCGCTATTGTATGGATATTGTTGACACAGATCGCCTTCAATATGCATCAGAACATGGTTATGATGTTGTCTTGTGCTCATTGGTGCCACAGACTTGTACACCCAAAAATAACTTACTGATTGGAACTCTTCCTACAGATGCTGCTATTTCCAGTTGATTATTGCAGTAAAGGAAAAATATTGTGATAGGAATATATATATACATACCATTTTTGCATCACCATCATCATTGCCATCATCATCATCATCATCATTGCCATCATCATCATCATCATTGCCATTAATGTCTCATCTTCATCATCAGTATCGTCACCATTAAAGTTATTATTATTGTTATTATTATTATTATTAGTGAAGGCGCATGACTCAGTGGTTACAGCGTCGGGCTCACAGCCAGGAGGTAGTGAGTTTGATTCTCAGACTGGGCTGTGTGTTGTGTTCTTGAACAAGACACTTTATTTCACATTGCTCCAATTCACTGAGCTTTAAAAATGAGTTGCAATGTCAATGGTGCCAAGCTGTATCAGCCTTTGTCTTTCCCTTGGATAACATTGATGGTGTGGAGAGAAGAGGTTGGTATATGTGGGTGGCTGTTCGTCTTCCATAAGCAATCTTGCCTGGACTTGTTCTCAGAGGGAAACCTTCTAGGTGCATTCCCTCAATCATTTATGACCAAAGATGGTCTTTACCATTATTATTATTATTATTATTATTATTATTATTATTATTATTATTATCATTATGCTTAGTGGCATTTTGTCCATATTTATGTTCTGAATTCAAATTATGCCATGGCCAACTTTGCCTTTTGGGGTCAATAAAATAAGTACCGGTTGAGAATTGAGGGGGGCCAATGTAATCAACTATCCCACTCCCTCAAAGTTTCAGGCCTTGTGTTTATAGTAGATAAAGTTATTATTACTATCATTATTATTGTTATTTTTATTATTATGGCTGCCATACTGTGAAATCACGGAAATTTGGTGCTCCATAAGTTGAAAAAGTGTTTGTAATCTTTTTGGCCTTCTAAGGCCCTGTCTTTTCATTTCTATTGTTACCATTATATTTCTGAGATTGTCTGGACTCTGCAGATAGTACTTTTGTGTAGAAACACCCCCTGTTTTGCAGGGGGTGCGCTACTATAATTTTTGAATTTTAATTGCTTTTGGCAAAAAGAAATATTTTGCAATTTTCTGAAATTATATAAAGATGGCTGATAAAGAAGCCATCATAATGTTTGACAAAGGAATGCACTCCTTGACGGGGAAAAAAACTGAGAACAAAGAAAGAATTGAGAATATGAATACCAAATGGCTTAAACTTAATGATGTCACCAAGGTGAAAAATGTTTTGTCTCAATGCAATGTCAAAACTTTGAGTGTCAACAACGAGAACAACACCAGCAACAGCAGCAGCAGTGACAGCAACAACAACAACAACAGTAACAACAATACGAAAGAAATGAAACACAAAAATGCAAATATTGCCTCTGCATCTTTTGTGTCAGCAGTGGGAAATATGGAAAGTTTCCACATAGATGAAGAAGAATTAAAATTGGCAAGAAAAATTGTAAAAGGAGATGGGAAAAGGGTAGCTCTAAACCCTCCATCTGATGTGATAGTAAATATTGCAAGATGCACGGTAACATACTGGTGCATTGGAGTCAAGTCTTGGTGGGTGGAAAATGCACATGAGAGCAAAGTACAAAAAGGCCTTGGGTGCATGTGGGAACAAAAGACCCACATCACCTGAGGAAAGAAGTTGGGAACTATTGAGGTGAGATTTGAACCAGAAGAAGAAGCCAGGTGCAATTTCGCGACCACTTTGAGAAATGACAACTTTTTCTCAATCTCCAACTATCATGGCTAACATCTTGCCAAGATTAGGGTGCTGAATGTGCCACCAGAAACATCCATTACCTGGTTAGTGACGGCCATCTTGGCAGGTTTAGAAGAAGACGAAATGACAATATTGGAGGTCAAGAAACTACCTTTCCAAAACTGGTTAGGTATAGGCATGGAACTGACCTCGCAATAGAAGAAGGAACATATCAACCAGCTGCCCAATCTAATTGATCTCCTGGATGCTACTTACCTGTCAGTGTTTGTGGAATGTAGTAAGCCAAGATACCACACGTGTGGATCTGTAAATCACTTAAAAGCTTCCTGTCCTGAAAAAAGGAAAAATAAAGTCCCACTGCTCCCAACATTACGAACACCACAAGCGCAAAACCATAAACAAGTGCTACTCCCATGCCCATGCTCACACCCACAAGACAAAGAAGGAGTCTACGCCCGGTTGCCATGGAAAAGCAAGTTTCTCCTGAATGCTCTTCCTCCCAAACCAACATCAACTGGAGAAGGAAGAGCTGAACGATCAATGGATCACAATGACAAAAGGGGTAGGCGAAAGAAGAGGGGAGTACATAGCCCTACTCCAAGAAATCAACAAAAACTTTTTCTGAAACCACAACTGCAACACAGTTCACAACCTCTCCAACAAAAACTGAAAGAACAAGATTAATGACTTCAAAAACAGCAACATCATCAACAACAGCATAAAATTAAAGAAACTAAGAAACAACCGATTACAGAACTTCAAAAGTATTTATCAGACTGTAGACGAAAGGTATCCATCAATTTCACTGTTGTGAACAAGTATAGCAGTGAATTGATGGATTTTGTAATAAAATAAAATAAAAACAGTATTGAGACAGACGGGAAAGAATTTGAGGATTTCATCCTCAAAAACCCCCAAGGACAGAGTATCAATTAAAACATCATCAGACGTTTATAAAACCTATAGAAGAAAAATTCCCAGGTAGTGTGGGGATTTAAAAAAAATCTGTTGATAAAAAGCTGTCGGAAGGGCCTTTTAAAAAATTTTCAGCAGTAGAGAGGCCTGGAACTTCTGGGCTTCTTGAAAATCAAAGTGAGTAACTTCCTCAATTTCTTTCTCTGACTAGCATCGCTGAGAATGGGGTGTGTGAATGTGCATGGGCTGAGATCAGCTTGAAAGCAAGGTCACTTGCTCAACAATCTCCAGTCACTTGATTTGGATGTGGATGCCATTAGTGAAACAAGGATCTCTGGAAAGCATGCTCTAGCATCTATTTTCAAGGACTATGACGTATTCTCATCTTGTGGTCTATCAGGAGTGGGTGGCAGTGTAGCAGTACTACTCTGGAAATCCTTAGATCTCCAAGTACGGTCTATCTTTCTGGACCAGATGGTAGGATGGTAATCATGGACATGAATGGCAGTGAAGGTGGCACCTTTAGACTGGTGATAGTTTATGCCTCAACAGGGGCTGGAAGGCCAGATTTCTTCAGGCATCTAGAAGTATTTTGTGGAATGTTTTGCACTTTAGTACTAGTGGGGAACTGGAATAGTATTTTGGATGCACGGAAGGACTGTGTGAGTTTAGTACATAACAGTAGGAGGTGTAGAAGCCTTAAAAACCTGCTCAGGACTTTCCCCGCTTTCTGACAGGTACCGACTGGAATTCCCTGATGTGCCAGTGTGGACATGGAGCAACCACAGCAGGTCATCCAGATTGTATTCAGATAGAGTATTTGTTAAGTCAGAGGATAGGAATAGCATAGGTTGTTCACAATTTAAATTGGTCAGCTACACAGATCACAAAATTTGTAATATGCTCAGTCGATTTAGATAAGACCCGTAAACAGGGACCTGGTTACTGGAAGTTAAATGCATCCTTATCAGCTTGTAAAGACTACAGGGACTGGATTAGTGAACTAGTTAAGTGGTGGATCGCTCTGACAAGAGAGTGATTAGATAGTGTTTGGCAAAGATTTAGCAATAGAAAGAAATAGATTAAAGAGAGCTAGTTAGCAAACTAGAAGAGGCATTGTGACCGAGTAAAGGCATTGTGACCAATATGTTAGCGGTGAGAATGGCCCTTGACCATTTCTTTTAGGTGAAACACAAAGGGTGTGTTATCAGAGCTAAGGCCTGTGTGCTAAAACACGAAGGAACTAAAGCTGTCTGATGGGTTCAAATGGTAGAGACATGACGAAGAAACAAAACCATGATCAAGTCTTTGATGGATCAGGATGGACGTGTACTACTTGGTTCTGAGCAGATGTGTGTGGATTCCCAGCAGTACTTTGTGCAGCTGTTTGGGGAGGGTGATGGGTTGATGACAGGAGTGAACTTTACTTTGTACCTAAATGACCTACCATGGCTCTTGGTGACGGACATGAAATTCTGTAAAAAGTCGATTACAGTATCTGAAATATAGGAGGCAATGAGCGATTGCACAAGTCGCAGATCGCCCAGTTTGGAAGGTCTGCCCTATGAATTCTATTTTTCATGCCACATTTGTTTAGCAGCCTCTTGGCAGATGTCTACAATAACTGGCAGCAGAATGGGAGAATTCCTAGTGCTGTTAGCCAGGGTGTAGTAACACTGCTGAGAAAGGACACTGACAATAGGGAATTTTCGGCCCATGCCTCTGCTAAACACAGAGATTTTGGCCAAGATGTTATCGGAAAGGTTGGTACTTGTCATTGGTAGTCTGGTCAGGGAGACACAAACGTGCACAATCCCAAGCAGGTCTATCCACCACAACCTTCACCTTATGCGATACATCATAGAGAGGGCTGGGACTAAAGCTGGTTTCTGTGGGGCCCTGTGAGAATGGCAAGAGTGGATGGTACAGCTCTCAGTGTAGGCCTGTGAGTCGAAAGAAAGAAGTTGGAGAGGGCTCTCGTCCTTGGTATTCTGGGTGATCTTGGATGGTGGGATTCCTTGATTATCCCTAGAGGTCCTCCTGTATCAGGGGGATCCCATCACAGTCAGTTTTTTTTCTCTAGTGTTACATGCTATGTATACTTCCCTTCTTCTAATGTAGACCGTGTATACTTTTTATTTTATCATTCCATTTTATATAAACCCCAACTCTTTATGTCTGTGTTTGTATTGTCTCATTGTCCCTCTCATCCTTTGCCCTGATGGCAAATAAGAGAAACTATTATTATTATTATTATTATTATTATTATTATTAAGGCAGTGAGCTGACAGAATCATTGCATACCAGGTAAACTGCTTAGTGGCAGGCAAAATGCTTTACATTCTGAGTCCCAAATTCTGCCAAGGTTGACTTTGCCTTTTCATCCTTTTGGGGTTGATAAATTAAGTACCAGTTGAGTACTGAGATCAATGAAATCAATTTAACCCCTCCCCCAAAATTTCAGGCATTGTGCCTATAGTAGAAAGGATTATTATTATTATTATTATTATTATTATTATTATTATTATTATTATTATTATTATTATTATTATCACTATTGGTTTTCAAAGTAGAGAGACATGTCTTCAAGAACAATAACACCACCACCACCATCAGTAATAGCAAATGAGGCCCCACAAACACTGAAGAGAGACCCCAAGACATTCCCCTTCCTGATCAAATCAACTGGGACAGTTCGAGTACTGATGGTGAGAAGAATGAGTGGCACACAGTGCCCCCAAAAAAGAAAAGAAAGAAAAGGGGCAAAAAGACAATTGAAAAGCTGGGGAGGCGCAATGAAGTGGATCTTTCCAACAGCAGCAACAGCAACGCCACCTTCACCAGTATTACCACCTCAAACACCAACACAAATTACAGCACACACAGACCCCACCAACACTACAAACATCACAGCCATAAACCCAAACAATGAAGACCTGGTCACATTTCTGAAAGACAACACAGACACCACAATAGCAGACTTTGTTATCCCAACACACAACACACCACCACCACCACCACCACCACCACACATACTAATTTTCAAGATCACACAACACAATTACAACACTATTAAAACAAAATTTCCACAAAATGTTGGGTCGCTTCAAAAAACATTCACCAAAAATATATTTAAAAACCTTGTGGAAATACCCACACCAAAGCACAAGGTGGTCACCCCACAGACAAGAGTAATACACAGAGCTTTTCTCCTTTGTAAAAAAAACTTTCAACATGGTTGTGCTCAGAATCGGTAGCATAAATGTCAGGGGCTTCGGGTTGCCTTGGAAACAAGGTCACCTCTTAAACAACCTGAGGTCTTTCAGTGTGGATGTAGCAGCCATTAGTGAAACCAGGCCTTTCGACCCATGGGACCTCACAGCCCTTTTTGGCAGATATGAGATTTTTCTATCTTTGTGTTGTCCAGGAGCAGGCGATAGTAGTACTGTGGTGCTTTTCCGGAAAGGCCTGGATCTGAAAATAAAGGCAATCTTCCTGGATCCAGAAGGTAAGTTGGTGGTCCTGGATGTGAACAGCAGTGGTGGTTGCCTATGCTCTGACAGGGGCAGGGTGATTGGATTATTTCAAGCGTCTGGGGGTTTTCCTGGGAATGTCTTGCACTTTAGTGCTAGTAGGGGATTGGAGTGCTGTCTTAGACGAACGTTTCGGTCACATGGGAGTGGGAGCATCTGATAGGAGAGGGAGATGCAAAAGCTTCACCAACCTGCTTAGATGCTTTCCACTGTCTGACAGGTATCGACTAGATAACCCGAATGTGCCAATGTGGGCTTGGACAAATCGCATCAGGTCATATAGATCGTATCTAGATAGAGTTTTCTGAGGCCAATGGATAAAGACAGTGTAGGGTTTCCACAATTTCACATAATCGGCTACACAGACCACAAATTCATTATCTGTACGGTTGACTTAGATAAGCGCCAGGGTCCTGGTTACTGGAAGCTAAACAGAGACCAGATTAGTGAATTAGTTAAGCAGGCATTGACAGGGGCAATCGTCAACAACAACTGGTGGTTTGGTCTTAAGAGGGCAATTAGAGTAGAATCAATTAGGCTTAGTAAGACATTAGCTGTAGAAAGAAATAAAATAGAGGGAGATGAGGTGCTTAGGACAGGCATTTGCAACTGACATGTTGATGGCAAGGTTGGCCCTAGACCAACACTTTGATGCCAAACATGGAGGCTACATTGTCAGAGCTAAGGCACATTCAGTAAACGGGGAGGGGACTAAAGCCATTCGATGGGCCTGAGTGGCGGAGGCTAAATGTGGCAACAAAGTCAGCATTCGGTCTTTGGTGGAGCAGAACGGGTGTGCGTTGTTCGAACCAAAGCAGATGTGTGTGGCCTTTCAGCAGCACTTTACTCGACTGTTTAGGACAAATGGTAGGGCGCATAACTGGGCAGACTTTGGTGTGTACCTGGACGGCCTGCTGCGACTCTCGGTAAATGAGGTAGAGTGCTGCGAAAGGCCAATAACAGCCTGGGAAGTACAGGAAGCAATGAAAAGCTGCACGAAAGGTAGATCACCGGGTTTGGATGGTCTGCCCTATGAGTTTTACATTTCAATGCCAGACTTGTTTCCAAGCCTCTTGCCAGACATCTACTGCAACTGGCAACAAAACCGAAGAATTCCAGCTTTTGTTTGTCAAGGAGTGGTGGCACTGCTGAGAAAGGGCTCAAACAAGGGGAACATTTAGAAAATTTCAGGCCCATCACTCTGCTTCAATGCAGAGTTGAAGATTTTGGCCAAGGTGTTAGCCAAGAGGTTGGTGCTTGTCATGGACAAGCTGATTGGCAAGGCGCGCACATGTGCCATCCCAACCAGGTCTATTTGCAACAACCTTCACCTTATGCACTACATAGAGAGAGGATGGATGGGCTTTGATAAATTTAGATCAGTCTAAAGCCCTTGATAGGATCGACCATTGATACTTTTCAAGGCAGCTGGTTTTGGTTCAGTCTTCTGTGGGTGGATCACTGTTTTGTACAGCAGCATCTGCTCGGTTATATGGGTGAATGGTCACCTGTCGAAGCTGTTCAGCATCTTGTGTTCGGTCTGCCAAGGATGCATTCTCTCCTCCCTTCTCTATGTATTGACTCTCGAGCCATTACTGTGGAAGTTGGAGGCATTGAGGAGTGTCCTGCCTGATCTATGGTGTGGGCAGAGCATGTCTGCTTATGCTGATGATGTCACCATGATAGTGTTGAACCAAAGAAATATCGATCTAATTGGAGACACACTAAATGAATATGAAGTGGTGACAGGAGCCAAAATTAACATGGAAAAGTTGGTGGGCTTGCAACTCAGCACCTGGAGAGGCAAGTCCATGCCATCCAATGTGTCATGGGGCACTGGACAGACAGTCCAGTTAAATTGCTCGGGGTCTGGTTTGGTTCAGACTTCCAGGTGGAGAAAAACTAGGATGAGGTGACAAACGGGGGCCAATCTCACTTAGAAATGGGCCGAGAAGAAGCTGTCCCTGAAAGGTCGAGCTGAGGTAGCAAATGCATACATCGTATCCACCATCTATTACCGCTTGACCATTGTTCCTTGTCCCAACTGCTGGTTGACCAAACTGGTGCACTTACACTTCCACTTTCTGTGGAAGGAGCAGATTCCACTGGTCAGGCACCCCATCTGCTGTCAGCAGCTGCTGAATGGAGGCCTTGGCATGCTGTGGTTGCTGATGTGCAGACATGTGCTCAGGCTACAACATCTCAAGCATTTCCTGGACGGTGAATAGGTGTGGTCACTGTTTGTCAGACTTGCATCTCCACAGCTTGTCTCTTTGACTGAGCTGCAATCTTGGATCAAGCATAGACCGAGAAAGTGTGTTAGTATCTCGTGTGCCATTAAGCACTCACAGCCCTCATTCAGGCAGGCAATGCGATCGGTAATAGTTCCACTCTAGCGTTCTATAGAGGGTTAGTGGAGGAAAAGTGCGATGACATTTTCAGGGAAACTCTAGGCGTTGATGATGATCAACTAACCAGTCTGTTTGGGAGAACTTTTGGGCTGGGACTTATGGCTAACTTTCAGAAATCCCTCACCTGGCAGTGCTACCAGGGGGCACTGCCTGTTCAAGATAAACTTTACAGGCACAGAAGTTCTGTCAACCGGGCCTGCCTAAGGTGCACTCAGAGCAATGAAACCATTCTGCACATACTCGTCCAGTGCCCAAGCATTGTTGACCTGTGGGTTTATGTCGAACAGCTGCTGTCACATGTAGGACAGATCTGGCTATCAGCTAAATCCATAGTGAAGATTTTCTTGCCGGCCTCCTTTAACCAGGAAGGGAAGGCAATTTTCATTTATCTGGTGGCTGTAGCGAAAGAAGTAGTATGGTGGACCTGTTTGAAAGGGCTAAACTCAGACACTTTCCTCTTTAGCCAAGGCCTCATCAACTTTTTCAAGTTCCACTTGAAAAGAAAAGCGAGGGCAGAGAGGGAAGTGTTGTCTTGTAGCAAATTTGTTGAAAAGTGGGTGGATGTTGGAAAAATGGCCAGTATGGATGGACCGATTCCGAGAATACATCTGTAAAAAAAAAAGAAAGTATAAAAGGAAAAGGGCTCTTGCCCTGTTGATCAGGTACCCATGGCTTTTATGGGCTTTTCCACGAGTAACCATTAAAGTGCTTCTCTTTATTAGGAGTGTTTTACTTGTTACATTGTTTTATTGTTATGAAATGTTGACACGAACGTTTTTTTGTTGCAAAACCCTTTGTATATCGTCTTGTGTTGTCCTTTAATGTTTTGATTTATATTAGCCCTTGTGGCCAATAAAAGAATTAATTATTATTATTATTATTATTATTATTATTATTATTATTATTATTAAAGCAATGAGCTAGCAGAATCGTTAGCATGCCAGACTAAATGCTTAGTGGCATTTCATCTGTCTTTACACTTGGAGTACATATTTTTTCATTCTTTTGGGGTTGTGAAAATAAGTACCAGTCAAGCACTGGGGTCGATGTATTTGACTTGTCCCCTCCCCTGAAATTTTAGGTCTTGTGCCCATAATAGAAAGGATTATTATTAGTGACTGAGACCTTTGGAAATATGCAGTGCATGTGAGAAGACATGGCAAGCCAAGTGAGCCCATAACCCGTGGCCTATGCGAAGGATGTAACCAACCCACTTATGCGTACCTTTCCTTTATTGGACGCTAAACTCTGCTTGCGAAGACCTGTTGAAGCAAGTGAAATCAAAATCGAAATCAAATTCGATGACTGGCATCCATGCTAGTGGAGCGCTAAGAGCACCATCCGAGCGTGATCATTGCCAGAGCAGCTGACTGGCTTCTGTGCCAGTGGCATGTAAAAAGCATGTAAAAAACATTGGGACTCTGTGAGCCCCAATGTTTGTAGATCCTTTCTCACCACTTTATCCCATACCTTCCTGGGTCCAAATCTGGCCCAAAATATTCTATCTGTTTTAAGTGCAAACTGATTAGATCCATAACTTTCACACCTATCCTACAATGTCATTCAAAAAATAAACACTCACATCATTGAAATTTCAAGGCTACGAGATAATGCATGATTAATTCAAAACAAATAATTTCAAGGTGAGGTGACAGAAAAGACAACATGCTAGGCAACACACTTAGTAGCATTTTGTTTGTTTTTACCTTCTGAGTTCAAATTCCACTGAGATCGACTTTGCCTTTCGTCCTTTCGGGGTCAATAAAACAAGTACCAGTTGAATACTAGTGGGGGGAGGGGATCGATATAATTGACTTACTGCATCTCACAAACTTGCTACCTTGTTCCAAAATTTGAAGCCAGTAAATAAGCATTGCATTTGAGATGGTAATCTGAATGCTGAAGGGTTAAACCAGCCATAACCAGTCCAAATATTTCACCAGTTTTTATATTTAAAACTGGTCAAATCTGGCCTCTCACACCTGCCTAACAATATCAATCTAAAAATAGGTAGTCACATTATTGAAACCTCAAAGCTACAAGATAATGTATGATTAATGCAAAACAATGGGAACAAAATAAGTATTAGATTTGACAGAGTAATCTGAATGCTAAAGGCTTATATGTATATATATATATATATATATATATATATATATATATATATATATAAAGGAGCACTCTGTCGGTTACGACGATGAAGGTCCCAAGCTGATACAATCAATGGAACAGCCTGCTCGTGAAATTAACGTGCATGTGACTGAGCAATCCACAGACACGTGTACCCCTAATGTAGTTTTCAGGGAGATTCAGCATAATACAGAGTGTGACAAGGCCGGCCCTTTGAAATACAGGTACTACTCATTTTTTCCAGCTGAGTAGACTGGAGCAACATGAAATAAAGTGTCTTGCTTAAGGACACAATGCATCGCTGGGAATTGAACTCACAACCTTACGATCGTAAGCCGAATGCCCTAACCACTAAGCCATGTGCCTTCACACACACAGACACATATGTATCCCTTTTGCATTTAAACCAGCCACGTTCTGTCATATCCAGCCCAAATATTCTACCTGTTTTACATTCAAACTGACTGGATCCAGCCTCTCACACGTACCCTGCAATGTCATTCTAAAATTAAACAACCACATCATTGAAACCTCCAAGCTACAATATAATGCATGATTGATTCAAAACAATGTGAATAAGAATTACATTTGACAGAATAATTTGAATGCTAAAGAGTTAATCACAACCAACACCAATACATCCACAATCGCTACCAACACAACCAACTATAGTAACAAGAATAAAAGCTTAATCCCTTCAATCACTTTGTCCAATGTATTGGACAATTTTTCAGCATAAATTGCAAAAGAAATATAAATTGTAATTGAGTCACAGATATCAATTCATCAGACACCTCTAAAATACATATATAACCAAAACCATGTGATTCTGATTCAGTGTTTGCTCACAAGTCATAGAAGATGGCTGCGTCTTCCCATAAATCTCACAGATGTAAGTAAATTGGTATTTTTTTTTACTTAGTGTTAGCAAAATCTTTATTTATTATTTATCCATGTCAAAAATTAAGTATATTAATATTGAATTCTTTAAAAATTTACTCAATATGTGTTAGTTACCTGTATTTTGGTATACATAAAAAATAAAAATTAAAAAGTAGTTTTAGTTTTTTATCTGTGACAGAATGGGGTTAAACAATACCAAGAAAAGCTATTTAGAGTTTGGCAGCACTGAGTCTTACTTAATAAAACAAACAATTGTGGAAAAGGAAGGCCAGAAAAGAATGTCAAAATAGATGATATAAGGACTATTGAAGCTGTTTCCTCCAATGAAATACACAAAGATGAACTTTATAGTTCATAGTAAAGAACTGGGTGGGGTGGTGGGGATCAAGCAAGACATGAGAAGATGTGGACTTTGTCACTTGCTCCAAACACAACAGTGAAGGTAAGATTCCATTTAGAAATTACAAGCAAAGAGGTACTCTGCTGTTATCATTTTCATCATCATTTAACATCCGTCTTTGATGCTGGTATAGATTGGACAGCTTGAGACGATCCAATGAACAGGACTACATCAAACTCTGCTGTCTGCATTGTCATGGTTTCTCTGGTTGGCTGCCCTTCCTAATGCCAACAACTTTACAAAGTGTACTGGAACCAGTAATGTCAACAAGTAATATACAAGACAAAACCCTCTCAACCGAGAGGGTGTACTTTGAGCCAGGTGATGAAAGGTTAAAGTATAACAGAGGGACAGAAACAGGTGTCTTGTTTTGTCATGATTTCTCCAGCTGGATGCCAACCATTTTATACAGTGTACTGTTTTTTTTACAACAGAGGTGCTACTGAGTTTAGCATGTGACTCACGAGACAAAGGAGAAACCCCACTTAAGGTCTGTAATAAAGGAGGAGATGGCTTTGTGTCAGGTGTTGAGAGACTAAAGTATGATAAGAGGAACAGGTAGAGATGTGTTGTCACAGAGGAGATGTAGGATGGCTGTCCCACATTATTTAAGGGTGGGTGGGGAGTAGCTGGAAAGGAGACAATGATGATGGTGATGAGGTGTCTGAATGTACTTTAAAATACAAAAAGATAAGTAGAAGAGAGTATACAGATAATTAAAAAAAAAACATTGGAGAGTGGTGTGGATAAGTTCATTGAGTGTGAGTGAAGAGTGACAAATGGTTAGAGATGGGAAGAGAAGTGAATGTAATGAATGAAACTAGGTTAGAGGTGTGATCAATGATAAATATCAGTTTGGGAAGGGGGGGAGGTAAAAGAAGTAGCTCAGGAAGGAGGAGGAAGAGGTTATAAGTGGCAATAGAGGAGGGATAGAGAGCAGCAGTATAATAAGTCTGTAGATATCAGAAAATATAGAAAAAAAGGTCATGATATGCAGGATGTGAGGGGTGGTGTTGAGACATCCGCCTGAGGTACTATAGTGAGTGGGGATGAAGGAGGGTGGGTAGGCCTTTCATTTCCTTGCGTTTTTGGATATATGATTTAACGAAGTGGGGGTAAAACAATGTATTCACATATCGTACTTCGATTACTGTTATGTGAGACTCCAAATGCCCTCTACTGTCTCATGAGATGTGTTACTCTTTATAAGTGAGTTCATCTTAACATCCTAGAGGGGTGTTATTGTCTATCACCACAACAAGGCCATTGAGGGAAGCTATGAGAGTGTGTGGAGAATGATAGTTGATAAAAGAAGGTGTTAGAGATGAGATCTGGCAGTCCTACAATGTATCTTTAGATGGAAGAGAGAGATAACATGAGGCAAAGAAAAAGATTAGTGGAAAATAAAGTGAAAAATGGATGATATTGAAAATGAGAGATGGATGTTAAAAGGAAGTGGTTACAGGGAGAGGAGAAGGTAACAAGTAGCATAAAGGGGAATGAAATATGTGCAGATTCTGTTGTCATATGATTACAGCAGCTGGATGATAGTGCCATTGTTAGAAGAGTGATAGAGGGATAGGTGTTAGAAAGGTGAGAGGTATGAAAGGCTTGATGGTGATGATTGGGTGCAGGAACAGGGCCATGTGAGTGTATAGACATAAACATAAAGCTTTTATGATTGTGATTTTATCAAGATGAACAGATCTTGAGCACAGCAAATCACCAGTCATTTTGGTCCTTTTGTTGTCTCCTCCACGAGGTTCTGTGTTGGAGTGATTGGTTCACTCACATTGTCATAAATATGGATCAACATGAACAGAGGAATATGGATGAGGGGCATATTCTTGGAAATAAACAAATGGTGACAATAGTCTTTCAGGTATCCCTTCCTCCTCAAAACAAAACAAACACACTCACACATACATGTAAAAATACATACACACACACACATGTATAAACACAAACATGCACCCGCTCTCATACAAAGATGTAACAGCCTTTCTCTGACTCCCTGTTAGAGGGACAATGATTTGAGAGGCAAAGAATGAGCAACATCAGATACTCAAGAACCTGAAGGGTTAGTGTGGCAGAGTTGAGAGGAGGAGAGATGTTGCAAAATGCACCAGCCAGCTACCCACCATAGCAAAAGCAACAACTACAACAACAAATTTGGCAACATCGACAACAATAACAGCAATGTTTTCACTATTTATCATTACTCTGCCTCTCAAATACGTTCATAATAATGGCAGCATATCTGAGGAGATGTGTCAATAAGGTGACATTCTCCAACATGACATCAAAGTTACACATAAAAAAAAAGTATAATATGAAATTGTATGAGCATCATGAAATAATCACTATAAAATGCCTTCACCCCACACCCCATCCCCGTCCCCCACAAAGAACTAAGCAGTACCAAAATAAAGACAGGGTGGCCACTCACACCTGAGAGTTTTCCAGAGGATCCCCAACTTCATCTTCATGGAAAATAGGGTACCCATTAAAGTTGTGGAAGCAGCCAGGAGGGTAAATAGGCTGAAAGTCTCTTTGCAGTCAAACACCACAACCACAATGATGAAAGCAACAGAATAGAACCAGTAGAAGAAATTGTTCAAGACAATGAAGGCTCACAAGAGTGCCCTCCCCTCTCAAATCAAGCATTAGCATCAACACTAACACCAGCATGAGCAACACAAACACATCTGTCAAACAGTCTTTGTCATCTCTGATTTCTCTGCAAAGGAGGAGGAGGAGGAGGAGGAGACTGGAACATGATAAATTGTCTTCAATGTGTGGGAGGGGAAGAAAGAAAAGAAAAGACCACATGGCTCCACTACAAAATATAAAAATAAAAATTAGAAAAGTGGATTGAAGTCATAAAGAAATAGCCATCATCATCATCATGTAACATCCATTTTCCATGCTGGCATGGGTTGGATGGCTTGACAGGAAATGGCAAGGCTAGGGGCTGTACCAGGATTTCGTAGCCTGTTTTGGCTTGGTATCTACAGCTGGAAGGAATTTCCTAATGCCAACCACTTTACAAAGGTGTACTGGGTGCTTTTTACTTGGCACCATCACGTGCTTTTTACATGGTACCAGTACCAGTGTTTTTTGTGTGGCACCATCACAAATGCTTTTTATGGGCACCAGTGCATTTTATGGGTACCAGTGCATTTTATGGGCACCAGTGCATTTTATGTGGCACCAACACCGATGCTTTTTATGTGGAACCAGCACCCACACTAATGGTTTTTACATGGCACCATCAATTCTGCTATGGTGGGTGGGTTTGGGTCTTCTTGAGTACAGCAATGCACCACATATCTTGGTCCTCTGAAAACAGCAAATGCATGGCACAACAACAAAGGCATCAAGGACAGCCGAAGATTGAAACCACAACAGCTAAATCTGCAACCACACGACCATCATTGTCACCATGAACAACAAGAAAACATTACCAAATACAACAACCACAGCAAAAACATCAAAAGGTGCAACAAAAGCAATCAAACGTAAATAGTAACAAAAGTGAGTTGATCGAATATATGTCAACAACCGTGAAAGACAAAATAGAGACACAGTGGTGGATGTGGGGTATTTCAGGTCTTCAAAACTCCCAAAGACAGGTTGTTAATGAAGACATCTCTATATGTCTTCAGAACTATACTAAAAGGATTCCCATCTAACATATGGATAGATTTTCAGGACAAGAATCAACAAAATACTAGAGACTACATTAGGAATTAGGAACTGAACCATGGTACCTTGGGCAAGTGTCATCTACTACAACCTAGGGCTGACCAAAGCCGTGTGAGTGGCTCTGATAGATGGAAAATGAAAAAAGCCCATTGTATATATGAGTATGTGAGAGTGGGTGAGAGAGAGAGAGAGAGAGAGAGAGAGAGAGACTGATATGGTAAGTACCAAGCTTAAAAGAATAATAAGTATTGGGGTTGATTCATTTGGCTAAAAACATTTCAAGGCAGTGCCCCAGGATGGCCACAGTCTAATGACTGAAACAAGTAAAAGAATAAAAGATATATAACATGTATGTGCGTGTGTGTGTGTGTGTGCGTACACGTGTGTGTATGCATGTGTGCGTGTGTGTGCATGAATCTGTGTGCATGCGTGTGTGTGAGTGCATGTGTGTATATGTATGTGCATGCACGTGTGTGTGCTTGCGTGTATATGTGTGTGTGCACATGTATGTGCATGTGTGTGTGAGTGTGTTTGTATGTCTGCATATATGTGTGTCTGCATACATGTGTGTTTGCATACATGTGTGTGTGCATATGTGTGTGTATGTGTGTGTGTGCATGCATGTGTGTGCATGTGTGTGTGTGTGTGTGTGTGTGTGTGTGTATGTGTGTGTGTGTATGTGTTTGTCTCCCACCACTGGTTGACAAACCAGTGTTGGCTTCTTTATGTCCCCGTAACTTAGCAGTTTGGTAAATAAGTACCAAGTCTAAAAAAAGAAGAAAGCACTGGGATTGATTCATTCAAACAAAGACTCACGAAGGCAGTGCTCCAACATGGCCACAGTCTAATGACTGAAACAAATAAAAGACATAAGATAAAAGATAATTCCACAAAGCTGACATTTCCTTTCCAAAAGAAGAGTTTGATAATGTGAAGACAGAGGACCACCATGGCTATGAGTTTCTCTATAAATGGGCATCAGTTTTAACTCAAGTCTCAGTTTAACTCTGCCACTATGATGCTAAGTAAAAATAGCTTCTCACTGTATATAAAATGGTGCACAGTTCCACCAATATTGCATGAACATTAAAAAATAATTAGTAAACTGAAGTATTTTGAACATTGCCATACCTATGCACACATAAGAACATACATACATGTACACACACATACATGTACATACACAAATACATGCCTAGACACATAGACACAAACACACATTTACACAGATGCTCTCTTCTCTGAGGAATAGGCTACACATAATGGAAAATGCCAAAGTAAAAATCAAACCCTGGATTTTTTTTTTTTTTTTTTTTTTTTTAAGTTTCAGCTTACAGCTGCGGCCATGCTGATGCACCACCGTGAAAAAAAAATCTCCTGCCTCCCCGGCGGGGAATCGAACCCCGGTCTCCCGCGTGACAGGCGGGGGATACTTACCACTATACTACTGAGGAACAAATAAATTCTATCTCTATGTCTATATCTGTATCTATGTTCAATCAATCCATCTCTCCAGTTGGCTGCCTGTCCATCCATACATTCATCTGTCTATTCGTCCATCCATCCGTCCATCCATCCATCCATCCATCCATCCAACCATCTGTTCATCCATCCATCCACCCATTCATTCACCCATCTGTCCATCTGTTCATCTGTCCATTTCTCTGTCCTTCCAGGCTAGGGTGTTGGGTTCATGGTTAGAAGACCTCATGCTCAGTTTCCAGGGAATGTGTTACATTGTGTTCTTGGGCAAGGCACTTCATTTCACATTGCTCCAGTCTGCTCAGTGAAAAATGATTAACAACAGCACCCTTGTGAAGAACTGCTGTCCCTTTCAAACTGAACATTCAAGGGAAGGAGTAGAGACTGCTGATGTTTCATTTCAATTATAGAAATGATATCATGATGGCCTGAGTTATCATGGCTTTGAGTCACACACACACACACACACACACCCACTGACACGCACACACACACACTGCCACACTGACACACACGCACGCACGCACGCACGCACGTACGCACACACGCACGCACGCACACATACACACACACTGACACTGACACACAGACACACAGACACACATACACACACATTCTTTCTCTCTCTCATGCACATTCACACATGCACAAACTTACATACACATACACACTTACACACTCACTCACACAATTAGACACACACACACACACACACACAAAACATACATACATACCTACATACACACCTACATACACTCATACACACTCACACAAACATTTACACACACACACACACACAGAAACACACATATACATGTCTGTGTGTGGTGCAGGCATGGATGTATGGTTAAGAAATTGGTTTTGCAACTACATGATTTGAGTTCAATCCCATTGCATCACAACATAGAAACAAGGGTCTTCTATTAACACCTTCAACAGACCCAATGTCTTGTGAAGGAAATTACAAATGAAAACTGGGTAGAAGCCTTTTATATGTGTGTGTGTGTAATATATATATACATATAATATACACACACACACACACACACACACACACACACACACACACACACACACACACACACATATATATATATATATATATATATATATATATATAATATACATATATATACATGTAACGATGGTGGGTTAGCTGGGTGAAATTTCAAAGTCACTATCAACCACATTCTTGTTTAAGAAGAATAAATTCTTAATTTACTCTACAAAAATATTGAGTAACCCATCAGATTAATGTAAAATTATTTTGATTATAACTGAAGATAAAAACAAACATTAATGTGTGTATGTGTGTGTGGCTGCTACATCCATAAGTTTTTTAGTCTCTCTCTGTTTATTTTCTTATATTCCTTTCTGTTGAAGAGCATAGGCTCGAAATGTAAAAGACTTTCTCACTTTCCTGAGCATCAAATTAATACACTTGCTTGTTGTTCATACACCTGTCCTTGTCTTTTGTTTTCTGTAAGTTTCAACTATGTATATATGTATGTATATACATACATACATACATACATACATACATACATACATATATATCTATATATATAAAATTGAGAATGTATGTGTGTGTATGTGTGTATGTGTGTGTTTGTCTGTGTGTCTGTATGTGGGCATCACTAAAACTCGAGAACTACCCGACTGATTTCATTCAAATTTTACGTATGCCTTACTTGGGGTCCATGTAGTGTCCTGGGCTAAAAAAATAATTTCAACTTCTTGCGTAATGCGAGGCTGGAGCAATCTCTTATCTCTTACACTCTTTCAGTATTACATGTCAAAAGTGAAACCATAACATCTCTATTGTAATGTGAGATACTTTCAGAGTTTAATAGTTTCACTATTAATACTGAAACTATTAAAGTGAAACTATTATCTTTCATATATATATATATATATATATATATATATATATATATATATATACACACACACACACACATATGTATGTATATTATTAGCATTATCCTGCGATTGAGAATTTAAAATCATTTCTTTACCTTTCTAAGTCATCTCAACGCTTCTAAAAGCAAACTTCGTTTGTTTATTTATGTTTGTCGTAATTTGAATTTAACATATAATAGAGTCTCATAAAGCGAGATTTCTATACATCTTAAATTTGCAGAGGAATTTGTAGTGGGGTAGTTTAGCTTAATTGGTCAAAGCATCGTGACGCGTAATCACGAGGATGTGAGTTCGAGTCCACAGCTAGCCACCTACACTTTTATCTGCAAAATAGGGGTAGTTTATCCTGTTCAGGCTATATTATTAGCATTATTCTGCGATTGAGAATATATATATATATATGTATATATATATATATATATATATATATATATATATATATATATATATATATTTACATATATATATATACACACACACAAACACGCATATATATATATATATGTTGATACATGTTGCATGTTTTGGATCCATTAACATATCTTCCTTCTTGAGCCATGCCAGGCTCATGAGTGCCGGTTTCCTGGTTTCAATGGCGTATATATTCCCCACCTGGGTGGGATTTCCTGCCCATCGCAGGATTACTCATTTTTGCCAGCTGAGTGGACTGGAGCAACGTGAAATGAAGTGTTTTGCTCAAGATCACAGTGCATCACCTGGTCCAGGAATCAGAACCACAATCTTACGATCATGAATCCAACACACTTACCACTAAGCCACATGCTTCCTCCATTAAAATATGCCATATTAATTGATCTAAAATATGCAACTAATGCATAGCTGAAAGATCGCATATTCATTTTAGATCTTAGAATTCCACCACACTACTGAATTCCAGATCTGAAAATTTCTGCAAATGCAAACATATAGACAAATTTCTTTAGGAAAACTGGAGGACAGCTGAGTAGCAGTCTCGCAGACTTTGGGCTCCTCTTCATTGAATTCTTCTATGACAATTAGCTTAGTTATGGCTTCACAGTCAAAAGGGACATAACTCCATAACTCAAACTTTCTTTTCTTTTCTTCTTCTGTTTTTATTCACCCATCCACTTTTTGCATCTATCTTCTTTTCATTTTTTTCTCATAATGTCTCTTGTACCAATGTCCTTATTTTCAGACTGTGGACAGAGCCTGGAGTTTGCTTGGAGAAAACCTGCTTAGACCTGCATCTCCAAAGTAGGACTGAACCTGGAACCATGTGGTTGGTAAGCAAGCTACTTACCACACAACCACTTCTGTGTCTATATATATATATATATATATATATATATATATATATATATATATATATATATATATATATATATATATATATATATATATATATATATATATATATATATATATATATATATATATATATATATATATATATATATATATATATATATATATATATATATATATATATATATATATATATATATATATATATATATATATATATATATATGTATATATATATATATATATATATATAACCACTGGGCCATTATGCTTCCACAATGTGCTTACATCCCCATTACCTAGCGGTTTGTCAAAAAGAGACCAATAGAAAATGTCTCAAAGGTGGCGAGCTGGCAGAAACGTTAGCACGCCAGACGAAATGCTTAGCAGTATTTTGTCTGCCGCTACGTTCTGAGTTCAAATTCCACCGAGGTCGACTTTGCCTTTCATCCTTTCGGGGTTGATTAAATAAGTACCAGTTTCGCACTGGGGTCTATATAATCGACTTAATCCGTTTGTCTGTCCTTGTTTGTCCCCTCTGTGTGTAGCCCATTGTCGGCAGTAAATAAGAAACGTTAGCACGCTGGGCGAATTGCTTAGTGACATTTCGTCTGTCTTTACATTCTGAGTTCAAATTCCACTGAGGTGTGTACTGGGTCGATCTAATCAACTGGCCCCGCCTCCCCCAAAATTTCAGGCCTTGTGCCTGGAGTAGAAAATAATAGAATAAATATCAGGCTTAAAATAAATAAGTACCAGGGTCGATTTGTTAATCTAAAATTTTTCAGGGTGGTACCCCAACATGGCCATTCCAGTCTAATGAATGAAAAAGATAAACAAAACAAAAAAATATATAAATAACTTGAACACACTAATTTCTCAATATTTAGTCCAAGAGCTCTTAACCCAAAATTCTTGTGTTTTCTTTTATTCCTTTATTTTTCTAATTTTCATTTTTTTTTTTTTTACTGTTTCCATTCCTCTTTGCAACCAAACTTATTTATTGATACACAGTAATCTCTCTTCTTTGGATCTTCTAAATCTGTGTACATTGGTTATCAATCGAAGAATTCATTTTCTCAAAATTATGATCTTGGTTTATTAGTAAATGTATCACAACCTTTTGGCAATCCTTGCTTTTATTTATTCTATTCTTTTATTTGTTTCAGTCATTTGACTGCGGCTATGCTGGAGCACCGTCTTTACTCGAACAAACCAACCCCAGGACTTTGTAATTTATTCATTTATTCTTTTTATTTGTTATTCAACTTATTTTAATTATCTCAAAGTAATTATTTAAATGTTTACTGGCACTAATGTGCAACAGTCATGGGAAAAAAATTTCTCATAAATCATTCATCTTCACAAAATAAAAAAAAGTGAGAAACCTGAAGAAAAAAAAACTCAAAAAAAATATCACTTCTTCACCTTCGTTCCTCTTCATCTCCATCCTCTCTAACCACACCCTCACCACAACTATCACATCCAGCACCACCACGCCCTTATCACTATCGGTACCACCACTACTACCACAAGAACCACTGTCGCTCTCATCACCACCCTCACTCACCACCACCACCACCACCACCGCCGTCGTCGCCGCCACCACCACCACCAGACGCACATTCACGCGCAAACGCACATTTTAAAACACAGGCGCGCGTACACATGCACGCAGCCACCCCTCCCACCCCATGGAGCCACTACTGCAGCAGCAGCAGGAACTTGCATAGATCAGTTCAGTTTTATCCTTCTACCACAGTGAGTCATCCATTCATGGTTCTAGTCTACAAATCAGAAATAACTTTTATTGATTAATATAAAGCCAGAAAGAGTTAACTCCCATGCAGTTGTTACTGCAGTTACGTTGTCTAATGCTTTTTCACTATGTTCCGACTTTCAGCAAATCATTCCAGCACTTTATTCCCAACATAGACACTTCCAGATTAAAATCAAATGACTTTAATATCATTTTTAAATATCAAGATTTTAATTCTTTAAATATATCGAACCAAAATACATAAATAATTTCCTTTTTTTTATTTATTTATTTTTTTTACCGTTATTTTGTTAAAATGTTCTGGAACGTTATAATCTAAAATTAGTTTTTCTGGACGGCATTAGGTCATTCGGTTTAGACATGATGCGTCATCATGCAGACAAAGAATTCCAGTTCTTTGGTGTACTTTGGAACTCACCCTCCTCTGGTAGACATTCAAACTGGGAATCAGACGCGTCTAAATTAAGAACGCTCTTATTGAATATTTCGGTAGTGGCTTACAACTTGATCGAATAAAGGCGGCCAAATTCCTTCACTTGTCTGGGAACAGATCTAAGGCCATCACCCTCATATTGTTGCCGTTTTATTCCAGGTCAGCTACGATCGAGTTGATCTATGAAGCAAAGTTTTCCAACCATGATCATTCCGTCTCTTTAGAAGTGTCTAGGACAGGGGTAGAAAAACCTTCGCCCGCGGGCGAAATTGCACCCGCGAGTCCATTTTATTATGCCCACAGGCTGATATACTCTTATGTACAAAATATACTCTTTTACTTGTTTCAGTCATTTGACTGCGGCCATGCTGGAGCACCGCCATTTAGTCGAGCAAATCAACTCCAGGACTTATTCTTTGGATGCCTAGTACTTATTCTATCGGTCTCTTTTGCCGAACCGCTAAGTTACGGGGACCTAAACACATCAGCATCGGTTGTCAAGCGATGTTGGGGGGACACAGACACACAAACATACACACACACATACATATATATATAGATATATACGACGGGCTGGCTATAGTAGAAGATACTTGCCCAAGGTGTCACACAGTGGGACTGAACCCGGAACCATGTGGTTGGTAAGCAAGCTACTTACCACACAGCCACTCCTGCGCCTAGTTACTTACCACATAACCATTGTAAATTTTTCAATTATAAAATTTATACAATATACATATGCCCATTTGCGACATAGGCTGCGTTTCCACTATGACTTAAAACAATTAGGCTCGAATAGAAAATCATCCGGTAATTGTCATTTAAATGGAAATTTTGTTTTCACTATAAAATACATATTGCTAGGTTTGTACCACCCCCTTGAGACCCAGCTATACTCTAGTTCAAAAATATAGATTACATCATGAGAGATAAAAACGCCTGAAATTCAGAGGCGGCGTTAATGAAGATGTTACGCGTTAATTTAATGTGTTAAACTTATCTTTATTAATGTATATATATAAGATTTGCACAGATATAAGAGTTAGAACTTGTGATGTACCCCCGGAACTTTTTCTTTGGAAATTTTTGCCCGCCGCATTAAAAAGTTCCCCCACCCCTGGTCTAGGACTACCTTATTTAATGTGTTCCATCCGTTATTCAAAACGCCAGAGTGTGATTCGTAAGAGACATAAGTGTTGTTTTTAGAATGTAGACACCTTCCATCCACCTAGTATCAAATAAGAGGGCAATTACCCTAACACCATAGGACCATTGTTGACATTTTAAAGTAAAGAATTCATTTCTTTATTTGGATAAAGTCAATAGCTGTGGTCCAGCGAATAAAACAAGTTGTAGGGAAGTGGTTATACACCATTAGGTGTACTCCGCTTCCGTAGATTAAATTTCTTGAAGAAACAACGGAACGCAGATTCTGAACTATCAACACAACAATATTTATTACAATAGAATTCGGCAGCACTTCGCTCTTTGGTTACTGAGACGCCGTCAATGAAGTTGCGTGGTTATTTGTGTAGCTCCAGAGTTGGATTGTTGGAGAGAGCTGTTGACGACGTCTAGGCCCTTCGTCGGCCAGGGTGAAAGGGAGTGAAAGAAGCGGGAACGTTTAGATATCGATGACTACGCATGCGCATGAGACTCTTCCTGTATTCCTTCCAGAACTAGTCCCTGCGCATGCGTGGATAAAAACTCCGGAAATGTCGTCTGCTGTAGAGACGTCACTACAAAGTAAAAGATAAAAAATAGAAAATAAAAGTCTTTGATTTGTACAGCTCTTAGCTAGAACTTTTTATTGGGAGACTTGAAGGCAGGGAACACCCTCACTGGATTGTATGAGTATCACTGTTGTCTGGATCAGTAATAAGATTCTGATGAAAAGGCTAAATGAGCCAAAGAAAGGGTAAAGGGGTGGTGGGTAGGAATACTAAACAATTTGAGATTGTGCTGGTGGATGGGTGGGTGAGATTTTTTTTTTATCAGATACGGAAATGATAGCCCATTGCTAAATTCAACACTAGAAGTAATCCAAGTGAAAATTGTCAGAGAGTGTCGGGTGACTTCTACTGCTTCAGAGATGGCAGCTTTTCACCCCACCCACGTACGCGCGTCTGTGCATTCACATACATACATACATACATACATACATACATACATACATGCATACGTACGTACGTACATACATACATGCATGTAACTATATACATGACAATACATACATAAAACATACAGATCTGTACGTGTACATACATATATACCAACAAGCAAAAATACCCTGTCGTTGATGTTGAAATTCCAATGAAGGAGCCTTGGATCTAGGTTAGAAACCAGTTCTTTCTCTATTGGCAAGAAATCTTGAAATAAATTGAATAATGACATACGTACATACACTCACATACGCGCGCACACGCACACGTACATTCACAGGCACGCACACACACACATATGCATATATATATATATATATATATATATATATATATATATATATATATATATATATATATATATATATATATATATATATATATATATTATTTATATTATTATTTGATTGAACGCCATGCATCCATTTCCAAGTAAGTTTGTCTATCTATCTATCTATCTATCTATCTAGCTATCTCTGTATAATATATATATATATATATCTATTTATTTATTTATTTAACCACGTGACTTCCAAAGGCTTACGGCCGTTTCACAACCTTCATGTTGTGTAAATTTCGGTATGAAAGAAACTATGCGTACATCTTTGCATTAATACGTGTGCTCAGTATTATTGTACTACTATTGTATATTCATAAATTAATGTAAATAAAGAAAGCTCGTACGATTCTCATACATACATAAGTGGGTGCAAATCTTAGTCCAAAAGTTTTTACAAAAGTTTATAGGCGTAGGAGTGGCTGTGTGGTAAGCAGCTAAGACTAGATAAGGCCAGAATAGTTAAGGACCTAGAGGAGGCGTTGAGGTTGGGCTCCGCATCTAAACACGAGGGGTGCAGAGTTCGGGCTAAAGTACGCGCATTGGGCCGTGAGGGAATTAACGTTGCCGGATGGGCTCGTACGGTAGAAACCCAGCGTGGCAATGATGCCACAATTAGGTCTCTTGTCGATGATAATGGGCGTTCGGTCGATGGACGGGACGAGATGTGCGAGGCGCTTTACAAGCACTTTGCCGAGTTGTTTGGGAGTGGCGGGACGCTGGATCATGGCGAGGCCCTTAGGGACTTCCTGTCTGGCGACCCGTGTCTCTCGGCACGAGAAGCTGAGTGCTGTGAGGGGCCAATCACGGCCGAGGAGGTGATCGAGGTACTGGGCGAATGCCCTGGGGAGAAGTCGCTAGGTCTCGATAGTCTGCCTTACGAATTCTACAAAAGTATGCCAGACTTGTTCGGGCACCTGCTGGTCAGCGTCTACGCCAATTGGCAGCAGAACGGGAGAATTCCCAAGTCTGCGAGCCGAGGGGTGGTGACGTTGATCAGGAAGGACCCGAGCAAGGGGGACGAAATAAGGAACTTCAGGCCCATAACTCTGCTGAACACAGAGCTAAAGATTTTGGCCAAGGTGCTAGCGAAAAGGTTGGCGCGGGTCGGGGACAAACTTGTCGCGGAGGCGCAAACGTGCGCTATCCCGGGCATGACGATTCACGACAATCTCCACCTTATACGCTACTCCTTAGAGTGGGTGGAAAAACTTTCTGGCGCAGATGGGGGGGGGGCACTGGTACATTTAGACCAGTCTAAGGCTTTCGATAGGGTCGACCATCGGTACTTGGCGGCGGTCCTATGGAAGGCTGGCCTGGGCCCGACCTTCCGCGGTTGGATTGCTGCGTTGTACAGCAACATCGAGTCGGTCGTAAAAGTGAACAGTTTCCTTTCGAAGCCGTTCAGGATCGAACGCTCAGTGCGGCAGGGGTGTCCCCTGTCTCCACTTTGGTATGTGTTGGCCCTCGAGCCATTACTGCGGAAATTGGAGGCGATAGGGGGCGCACCGCATGATCTATGGTGTGGAAGAGGAGCTACGGCGTATGCGGATGACATCACCATCAACGTGACGGATGAGGGCCAGTTTCCAGTGGTGGAAGAGGCTATCAAAAGTTACGAGGCGGTGGCTGGAGCAAAGGTTAACAAGGACAAGTCGATCGGTTTGCAGCTCAGCACCTGGAGGGGCAAGCCGATGCCGTCCAATAACGTCGTGGGGCGTTGGACGGAAGGTCCTGTTAAGCTGCTTGGAGTCTGGTTCGGGCCAGGCCTCCAGATTTGGAGCGAGATGACCAGCAGGGTGACTGGTCTGGGCGGGCGTTATCCTTGCTAGGAAAGGCGGAGGTGGTGCAGATGTTTATAGCATCGGTTATCACCTACCGTCTGACCGTGGTGCCTTGCCCCGATTTGTGTCTGAACAAGCTGGAAAGAATCTTTTTCCGCTTTTTGTGGAAAGGAGGAAAGCCAGTCGTGAAGCGCTTTGTCTGCTGCCAGAAACCGCTAAAGGGTGGGCTAGGGATGCCTTGGCCGAGGATGCGAAAATTCGCGTTAAGGTTGAGGCACCTTTGGCTTTATCTGGATGGAGAGCAGGTGTGGTCACCGCACGTCCGGTTCTACCTTCCGCAATTAACGTCCTTAACGAACGTTGGTAATTGGATCAAGCAGAGACCTATGCTGGGGGACTGACAATTGGAGTGCCGGCAGGCACTTCAGCTACTCTCTCGGGCGGGCAATGCAGGCAACGGGAGTTCCACCGCGGATTTTTTATAGCGGGTTAGTGGGATTTAGGTCCGAAGACGCCTTGGGGGAGACCCTGGGCTACGATGAAAACCAATTGACCAACCTGTTCAGGAGAACTTTCGGGCCGGGGTGTCTGGACAATTACCAGAAATCCCTGGCTTGGTAGTGCTTCCGTGCGGCGTTACCTGTTCATGATAAACTGTCAAGGCACGGAAGTGCCATATCGCCGACATGTCCGAGGTGCGGGCAGGTCAGGGAAACCGTCTTGCACGCATTCGTGGAATGTCCGGAATTAACGAGACTGATAGTTTTCGCAGAACAACTGTTGTCATCGATGGGAAGAGTACAGCTATCAGCTGAATCTATCATCAAGATTGTGCCGCCTCCTTCCCTCAACAGGGAAAGGAAGGCTTACTTTTCCTACGTAGTAGCCATACTGAAAGAAACAGTATGGAAGACGCGTGTAAGAGGCATAGTGACGGATACCTTTGTATCTGGCCAGGGGTTAATTAACTGTTTTTGAAACCACCCACAAATATTTATGTAATAAAGTAGCTTGCTTACCAAACACATGGTTCCGGGTTCAGTCCCTCTGCGTGGCACCTTGGGCAAGTGTCTTCCACTATAGCCTCAGGCCGACCAAAACCTTGTGAGTGGATTTGGTAGACGGAAACTGAAAGAAGCCTGTCGTATATATGTATATATATATATATATATATATATATATATATATATATATATATATGTGTGTGTGTGTGTGTGTGTGTGTGTGTGTGTGTGTGTGTGTGTGTGTGTATTTGTGTGTCTGTGTTTGTCCCCCCAACATCGCTTGACAACCGATGCTGGTGTGTTTACGTCCCCGTAACTTAGCGGTTCGGCAAAATAGACTGATAGAATAAATACTAGGCTTCTAAAGAATAAGTCCTGGGGTCGATTTGCTCGACTAAAGGTGGTGCTCCAACATGGCCGCAGTCAAATGACTGAAACAAGTAAAAGAGTAAACAAGTTTGAGTCTTTTTTTTTTTTCAATCTTAATATCGAAACAAACAGATATAATAATCCTTTCTACTATAGGGACAAGGCTTGAAATTTGCCGGGAGGGAGCTAGTCGGTTACATCGATATCCATATTCAACTGGTACTTATTTCATCAAGCCAGAAAGGATGAAGAGCAAAGTCAACCACGGCGTAATTTGAACTTAGAACATGAAAACAGACGAAATATTGACAAGCATTTCGCCTTGTGTGCTAACGATTCTGCCAGCTCACTGTCTTTAAATACAGATATAATAATCCTTTATAATATTGGCAGAAAGCCTGAAATTTTCGGGGAGGAGACTAGTCGATTACATCAACCTCAGTGTTTCACTGGTACTTAATTTATCGACCCCGAAAATATGAAAGACAAAGTGGACCTTGGCGGAATTTGAACTCAGAACGTGAAAACGGACGAAATACCGCTAAGCATTTTGCCCGGCGTACTAACAATCCTAGCTAGTCGCCTAAGACACAGGTACAACAACAACAACACAACAACAATAATAATAATTATTATTTCCAATTTTGACACAAGGCCAGCAAATTCGTGGGAAGAGTAAGTTGATTATATTGTTTCCCCTCTGTTCAACAGATACTTATTTCATTGACTCCAAAAGGATAAAAAAGGCGAAGTCGACCTCAGCAGAATTTGGACTCACACTCTAGTAATAATAACAATAATAATGGTTTCAAATTTTGGCACGGGGCCAGCAATTTCGGGGGAGGAAGTAAATCGATTACATCGACTCCAGTGCTCAACTAGTACTTATTTCATGAAGCCTGAGAGGATAAAGGACAAAATCGAACTCGGCGGAATTTGAACTCAGAACGTAAAAACGGACAGGATACCGCAAAATATTTTGTCCGACGCGGTAACAATTCTGCTAGCTCGCCGGTTTTAACCAGTTGACGATATCTGGTTGACGATATGTGCATCTCTGATCACGAGCAGATGAGGGATCATAGCCATGTGTTGAGAGGAATTCTATGGGGTTTGAATAATTCACCTCTGGAAACATGAGGTTTCGTTCAACAACCTTAACCAACTCTTATTCAGAGACCTTTTGAACGGGATGGGCTACTCGACCTGAAGGTCATGCGCTGTTTATCTTGATATGAGATTACCATGTCACACACAGGAGGCGGGAGACGAAGACCATTTTGATAGTGCAGACTCATGTGAAGAACATGTAAGAATGGCAATGAAGAAGAAGACAGTGAAAGAGTCTTTAGCCATCGAAGTGAGAGGTTCATAGACACAAGAATGAGAATACCAGTTCGTAGTCAATTGTACATGGTAGTTGAAATACTGTATCAAGAAGTTGCGGCCATGATGCCGAGCCAGCTACTGGTAGAGGTCGTACGTGAAGTCGTGGCTGTGATACTGCTGCCTGGATCACTTTGGTACAGAAGTTCTTGCAGGTTTTATATTCGTTGTTGATCCATGGTGAAGTAATTCACGAACAGTGAAGTGTTGGAACCTGGACGAGTTGCTGGTTGAGTTGTGTATGTAGAGTTGTGTATGTAAAGGCAAACGAGGCATCACGCTGTTGTTCTCGGCACTTCTCTAACAGGAGGCGGGAGACGAAGACCATTTCGATAGTGCTTACGGTTAGCTCTAAAACCGCATTGAGACTCATGTGAAGAACATGTAAGAATGGCAATGAAGAAGAAGACAGTGAAAGAGTCTTTAGCCATCGACGGTGGCGACGAAGAAGACTGTCGTAATGCTGTTGGACGAAGTTGGTAAGTCTCAACGTGGCTGCTGTGGTGTCATCGCTGTAACTGTCTTGTGTAGTCAGTGGCTGGATCAAAAAAGGTCTGGAATCGAAAGACGTCGAGACGAGGAGAAGCTGGGGTTTTATAAGGAGCGGTAAGCTCAAACTGGGTTGAGAACAGGCTGTCTCACGTCCAATTAGTTATACGCGGCAGTTGACGCAATCGAGTAAGAGACAAATTGCTCCAATACCAACCAATCAGAGTAGTGGACACAACAGGATCCAAACAGTGGCCAAAGGCTAGCTGTTACCTGTTACGTTCAAATGCACGTTTATAAGGAGAGGGGAATTTCACTTGAGTGTACGGTACAGGATTGTTGTTGGCATCCTTTTGTCTCGGGAGACAACGGAGTTGCGCATAAACTAATCCGTTCTGGTTTTTATATTTCATGTCCTCTCTAGTTTCCTCTCCAGTTTTGCGCAGGCCTGGGCTAGATGTAAGAAAATCCTGGGTAGCCCAATCATCAGGATTCCTCTCTCAACCTTGCTGACATAGTCCAAAGGAGTGCAGAGCATAACGTTTGGCACAAGCTTGGTTCCAGGAGCTACCGGAAGAGTGTCGAGTCGAACACTTAACCGCCTACGGGGCTCCACTCCGGATTTCTTTGAAGGTTGTAGTGAAGAAAATTGCTACCCACAACCTAACGCTACAGGATAATGTGTCGGCATTATAAAATCAAACCTGCCGACAAATGGTACAAGCACCACCCTGAGGCTGTAAATGAGGGAGGAAGTGTAACGATTCTTTGAGATTTTCCAATATGTACAGACTGGACCATCAAAGCAAATAAACCAGATATTGTTATGAAAGACCAAGACAATAAAGTCTGTTTATTGATTGACATGAGCATACCCTGTGACCATAAAATCTCGGCATAACAATTTCATAAGCTCAGAAAATATAAAGATTTGCTGATCGAAATCGAAAAGATGTGACATCTCAAGACGGTTACAATACCAGTGATTGTAGGAGCATTTGGAATGATCAAAAAAGGAACTGAAATTATTTAAGAATGATCCCTAGTTTACCATCCATGCAGGAAGTGCAAAAGATTGTCTTAACTGCTACTTCACATGTACTGAGAAGAGCATTGTCGCTGTGAATTTTTTCCCCTTTTCTCCCCTTTATTTGCTTTGTTTACTTTTTCATTTTTTCCTTTTTCTCTCCGTCTTTCTTTCTCTTTTTCTCTATCACATGACTTTGTGAACGAATAATCAATCTGGTGTGTTTATTTTAATGGCCTACCAATGTATGCTGTGCGCTTCTCTGCCCTAGGTGTCAGGAAGACACTCGGCAAGAAATGGAAACAGAATTGAAAGAAGATGCTAATGAAAGCAACAACAACAACAACAACAACAACAACAACAACAACAATAATAATAATAATAGTTTTTATTATTATGTTCGTACATCAATCAAATTAGATAAATCAATAATGGAAAAGTAATGGTTCAAATTAGTCCAGAAATATTTCTACGTTCATTCGTTATGCTCAAAGCGTTTTCATTACACAAAATTTTATGTACATACATTAGGGGACAGTGAGTTAGGTAGCGTTGCATCATTGTACTACAGAGCAAATTTTGAATTTGCATTCCCAAAATATTTTAGAGGGTGTGCTTGCACCCCCTGCATCCACTGTTCCCGAGCCAATGATCATGGGATGAATGGGTAACCATTTACTTTGAGAGTTTGAAAATGCCATGACCAGAATGAAACCATGAAAATCTCCGAAACCGGACCACAATCTTCTTGAATTATTGAAACAAGTATGGGAAGAGTGTTGAGAAACAAATGAATCTAAAGTTGTAGTTATTATCACTAGCTTCAAGGAAAACGATAGAAAATCTTACGGCAATTATTATTGCTGTCAATCACAAGAAAAACATTTGCAAGAAAGAATCCTTCTAAAACATCTCCAAATAAACGTTGAGAAAGTTGTTTCCAAATCTCAATGTGGCTTACGTGCCTTTTGTGGCACGATCGCCCTATATTTTGTGAAAGAAAAAAACAGGATAATCGAAAGGGCTGGTTTTATGACTCTTTTACTGGGTCTTTGAAACTGGTTGAAAGGAAAAAGGAAAGCATCTTCAAATCGGCAACCTAGCTTGGATGCTTCCAGCAGAGTGGGCTTCACTAAATACACTCAAGGTGCCAAGTGATAGTATTAAAATGGATGATGGGTTAAGTGTACCAGTCAAATAGTCCGTAGTAGAATTTGGACTTAGATCGCATGGAGTCGAAATAAATATCACAAGGTGTCATGTTTGATATTCTAACTATACAACCAATGTACCACCCTCGATTGATGCCTTATATATATCGACCCCAGAGGTGCAAAAGGCAAAGTTGACCTCGGTGGGATTGAAACCTAGAACACAAAGCAGGCGAATAAATAATAATAATAAAAAAAAACCCGAAATACTACAAGGTATTTTATGCGATGTTCTAACGATTCTGCAAATTCGCTGTAAAATATCGTTCTGTTTAATTCGAAATTCAAATCCCATAGGAATTGATTGTCTTTCATCTCTTCCAGTGATCAATAAATTATTTGCAAGCAATGTATTGACTGTTGTTGATTCGATCGATTGATCGATTACGTCTACTACCATACGGTTTTTTTGTCGCTTAAGTTACACGAGAAATCACTTTAGTTGATTATGTCACCTTCATTCGTCAAATAAAATACTGAAGAACCGACTGCATTGTTTCTCCAATATTTAATAAATAAAGTTTCTTTTCTGAACAATTGGCTCAAGAGAGCATTTCAAGACGCAGCAACAGAGTTCTCAACCTTCTGCAGCCTAGAATTGTGGTGCCATATATTTAAAGTATTGTCTCCTTGAAATGAGATTATGATTCTCCATTTAAAACTGGCACTCCGCCGGAGGTTCTAGTTGATCCAATTAACAGAACAACTTGCTCATGAAATTAATGTGCTAGTGGCTGAGCACTCCACAGACACAAGGGAGGTTCAGCGTGACATATAATGTGACAGGGCTGGTTCTTTGAATTACAGGTACAACTCATTTTGGACAGATGAGTGGACTAGAGCAACGTGGAATAAAGTGCCTTGTTGAAGATTGGTGGAGAAATGAGGGAAAGAGAGTGAGAGAGAGAGAGAGAGAGAGTGGGTGTAAGACAGACAAGTAGAGAGGGTAAGAGCTGTGTAGTCCCTTGTATAAGGTACTTACTCAGTTGGTGCAGAAAGGAACAACAGAATTTGGTTACCGTATTTATATATGCTGGAAAGCTGGATGTAGGCCAGGAAACAAGGGAAAGTAATTGGTTTATCTCCTCCGATCTGTATTTAGCCCAAGAATGTTAATTAGAACCTAAGTGTGACAGTTGACTCTCATAGTTTTCTAAGTGCGTAAGTTGAAATCAATGGGAAAGAAACTGGTAGAAAAATCTAGGCTAGGTTTCACATCCTGGCTTAGAATCAAGGAAGTTATTCGTACATCACTTATCCCTTTAAGCGAAAATCGAAGAACATTCAAATTATGAATGGAAAGTGTGACATTACAGGTGGATGTGTTGCAAGACCAGAAAAATCCTAGATATATGAAGAGAGATTCTGAGGTGATGTATACGGAACAGGTAACTATTAGAGTGAGTTCGGATAACGTGCACAGTCGCCTTGTGAGCATATAGTGCGGTCTGGGTTTTGTGCTTATCGACTTCGTGGCAGAGTTAAGTGAACATGCATTTGATTCAGTAACGGACTGCGTTCACAGGTGCGAGAGAAAATGGTGCAGCTGCGGACTTTTATTTAAGGGAGCTGAGGTGAGAGGATGTATTCTCAATCCATGGTGCAATTGAAAATTTTCTAGCAGAAGTTTGCATTCCATAGTAAGTGCTTTAAAAGAAGTGCAGAGGCCTTATATGTCTGGCGTTGTGGTCGTGTGCAATTGCTGAGGACAAGCAAAAGACATGCTGGTGTGTTAAGATAGGTAAACTTTCTCTGTGTATATCGTGACCAAACCGGGGTCGTCAGGGTCGGATTAAGACCCATAAAGGCCCTAAGCACTTTAAAGATTTTGGTCCCCCCCCCATATGTATGTAATTCAATATATGAACAATAAAAGCCATAAAATAAATTTTTATTTTTTAAAATGAGAAAAAAACTAACAGTGAGATGGAAAATAATGCTTATTTTTGTATACTTCCGCTTTATTAATATTTGAAAGTTTTCTCTTTTTTTTTTTTAATTGCAAAGTCTTTGATCAGATCCTCGAACACTTTGAAATTATATTTCCGATCATATAAACCACTTGGAATACTATTTTAGCAAGTTTAAAGTGATTTATTTTGTACCGTAAACCATTTACCATTTCTCTTGTGCAACCGTCTCCCGTGATGCCCTAAGCACGTGCCTATTTTGCTTACTAGTTAATCCAGTGGTGAGGGTCGTATAGAGGTAAGCTGTAGGGTGTCTGGAAGCGAAGGCGCAGAAAGTATGGTTCATGTTTCATATTTCGAAAAGACATCCGACGTTCGCTGAGTCAGGAAAAGAGTTGAGTAGGCACAGACATGGAAGCAAATCGATGAAGGCATAAATATTAAGTTGCATGTGTGTAGCTGGTTGCAGGCATGTATGTATGTATGAATGAACGTTTCATTCATTCTCTGGAGTCGAAAGAAAGAAGGAGCTGAATTTGGTTATTGTATTTATATATGTTGGAAAGTTGGATGTAGGTCAGAGAACAATGGAAAGTAATGAGTTTATCTCTGTCGATTTGTATTTAACCCAAAAATCTTAATTTAAACAATAGAACCTAAGTGTGACTGTTGACTCTCATAAATTTTAAGTGTGAAAGTCAAGAATAATAGGCAAGGAACTGGTAGGCTAGGTTTCGAACCCTGGCTAAGAATCTAAAAAACCATTCGTTACACCTCTCTCTCCCTCCCTCCCCACTCTCTCTCTCCCTCCCTCCCCACTCTCTCTCTCCCTCCCTCCCCACTCTCTCTCTCACTCTCTCTCTCTCTCACTCTCTCTCTCTCTCTCTCTCTCTCTCTCTCTCTCTCTCTCTATATATATATATATATATATATATATATATATATTTAAAATCAAAATAAGCAACAAGGATATCCAAAGTTAATGCAGTACGATCGTTTCATGCGACTCCATTTAATTGATCAATGTAAACATTACATCACATATAAAATGTAGAGCAATCTTCAGCTGCACAAAGGTACAGCTGAAGATTTCTATATCTTTATATAGAAATTTAATCAAATTACATTTAAACAGGACATATTTTTATAACTACATTTAAACTCTCCAAGTAGGTCTGTATGGTCTGGCTAAGTCAAAATGATTTTTTGCATTCCTCCTTTCTACTTGGAGAGTTTAGATTTAATTATAAAAATATGTCCTTCTGTTGAAATGTAATTTCATTAAATTTCTATGTATTTGTGCAGCTGAAGATTGCTCTACATTTTATATTTGATGTAATGTTTACATTGCTCAATTAAATGGAGTTGCATGAAACGATCGTACTGCATTTACTTTGGATATCCTCGATGCTTATTTTGATTTTAATCACCTTATTTTGAGACTGTATGGATAATACCATACTAAAGTGTGGTGCCTAAACTTAAGTACCATATTCACCTGAATCTAAATTTTTTACGGAACTCATATATATATATATATAAAACTTACTTGGAAAAGGATGCGTGGCGTTCGATCATATAATAATATAAATGATATATAAATATATGCATATATACATTCATATATGCACATACCTACACACACACACACACACATATATATATACATGCATATATGGGTACAGGGCATAAAAAACGTGGACAGAATGAGAAACGAGAACATAGAAAGCAAAAACATAGAAAACGAACTTTTTTTCGAACAACGAAAAAACAAACAAACAGAAACAAGACATGCAACATAAAGAACATTCCCTTCATCAGTTGTCCCCTGTTTTATCTACTCCGCGTTTCAAAGGTAAGGACAAGATGCGACTTCGTTAAAACACACACACACACACACACACACACACACACACACATATATATATATATATATATATATATATATATATATATATATAATATAAAGATATATAATCATAATGAAGGATACTTGGATTTTATATTTTTATGTATAATTATAAATCTTTATTAATTTTTACCTCTATTATTTTTTTTTTCGTTTCCGTCAATCAAATCCGCTCTAAGACTTTGGTCGGCTCGAGGCTATAGCAGAAAACAATTGCCCAAGGTGCCGCGCAGGGGAACTGAACCCGGAACCATGTGACTGGGAAGGAAACTTCTTCCTGCACAGCCACACTTATGTTGATTTTGAATTTACCATTCATACCTCCAGTACAGTGATAATAAACCTGTTTAGCTTGATGCATTGAAATTTTACTTTCTTTAATAGCAGTGTTAGCGAAGAGTTACTTACAGATACACATGTATTTTAGATTTAAGTAAATGATTATAGATAAAGAATTTTTATCAAATATCTATTACAGCTTGATTTTATTTTTCAAAATCAATATCGTAATCTCTAAGAATACAAAGGGGATAAACACCATCACCACCACTAACAAAAAAATTTGTGAACTGAAATGATGAATTTTCATGTCAACAGTAGTACTAAATAAATTGTGGTTTGATAAAGGTGAACTTTATAAATCTGCAGTTGTGTTTGTCTTCTCTCCTTCTTTCTTGATGATGGGTACTATAATTAAATTCCTGCTTGCCAGTTGATGATCATCCGTGATTTACTTTCTATATTTAGACCAGTTGTGTTGAGATGTTTTTAAATGTTAATTATACTAAACTTCTAACGAACACTAATTACGTTCTGATGATGACTCTTATTTCAAACTATTTTCAGATTTTGGAAATTTTGTTTCATTTTGTTGCAGCTTGCTTCTTTATTTCCTTCTTTGTTTGCTAACTAAAAAGCATGTTTGAATGTGTTTAAAAAATTTCACCCGCTGCACGAATTAACTTCATGGAGAAGCAAAGAAGTTATTATATTTAATTTATCAAAGGGTAGCGAGTTAGCACAATCGTTAGCACACAGGACAAAATGCTTAGCACCTTTTCGTCCGTCTTTACATTTGAGTTCAAATTCCGCTAAGTTCGACTTCGCCTTTCAGTGTTCATAAAATAAGTACCAGTTGAGCACCTTGATCGAAGTATTCGACAAATTCACTCCCTCAAAATGTCTGGCCTTGTGCCAAAATTTGAAACCCTTCGAACCAAAGGGTTCAAAGGCTGCCTTTGGTTCAAAGGCCTACATTAGGTACGTTATTAGTGTTGGAGTCCTTATTCGATTGTCGTTTTATTTTACTTCTATTCATAGAAGCTATACTAGATCCTAGATGAGGCATTGCAGGCTGCCTTTAAACCAAAGGCAGCGAGCTGGCAGAGTTGTTAGCACGCCGGGCAAAACGCTTAGTGCTCTTTCGTCCATTTTTACGTTCTGGGTTCAAATTCCGCCGATGTCGATCTTATCTTTCATCCTTTAGGTTTTGACAAAATAAGTACCAGACAAGCACTGGGGTTGATGCAGACGGCTTACCCTCTCCCTTAAAATTGCTGGTCTTGTGCCAAAATTTGAAACTAATACATCAAAAAGCAGCGAGCTAGCTCAATCGTAAGTAGGCCTTATAAAATGCTTGGTGGCATTTTGTTCCTCTCTACGTTCTGAGTTCAAATTCTGTCAAAGTCGACTTTGCCTTTCATCTTTTCGGAGTTGAGAAAATAAGTACCAGTTGAGCATCGGGTTCAATGTAATCGACTAATCCACTCCCTGAAAACTGCTTACCTTGTGCCAAAATCTGAAACTAATATATCAAAAGGCGGCGAGCTGGCAGAATCGTTAGCATGTTGGGCAAAATACTTGGCGACTTTCGTCTGTCTTTACATTCTGAGTTCAAATTCCGTCACGGTCAACTTTGCCTAACATCCTTTTGGAGGTCGATAAAAGAAGCACCAGCTAAGCACCAGGGTCAATGTAATCGACTTACCCTTCCATGAAATTGCTGGCCTTGTGCCAAAATTTGAAATCAATAGAGGCGAACTAGCAGAATCGTTAGCAAGTCGAAGAAAATGCTCGGTGGCATTTCTTCTGGCTCTTTACGTTCTGATTCCAAATAAACCATGTTTAACTTTGCATTTCATCTTTTCGGAGTCGAAAAAATTAAGTATCAGTCAGGTACTGGGGTAGATGTATTCGATTAATCTCCTTCTCTCGAAATTATCTGGCCTTCTGTCAAAATTTTAGACAATTATTAAGGTGGCGAGCTGGCAGAACCATTAGTGTATCGGATAAAGTTCTTGGCAGTTTTTGTCCTGGCGCTTTACGTCTTGTATTCAAATGTTGCCGAGATCAACTTCACCTTTTATCATTCAGGGTAAAAAAAAAAATACCAGTGCAGGATCGTGGTTTATGTAATTGACCAACCGCCTTCCACTAAAATTGTTGGGCCTTTGGTCAAAAGCTTGAAACAATATTTAATATTGCAATGTTTTGAAACTAAATTGAGGTGATTTCAATTCCAAATTGGGCTATTTCACCTCAATCACGACTCTAATGCCATTCAGAAAGACATACACACAACAAAGTGTTGTGATAAAGAAAGTTCTAAATTCATTTTTGATTGGAAAGTGAACGAAACAGATCTTAGATCAAATGAAAATGCCTGACAAGGAATTGCAATATATTAACATTTCTTCGAATGATCCTAGATTCACTATCAATAGCATCGTTACGACTATTTCCATTAGAATCTCAAATTTATCAATGAGGAGATTTTTAATCAACATGCCCCGGTTTACAAAAGCGCCCTGAAACTAAGTGGTTTTAGTGATCAAATTTCTTTCATACCTAACACGAAACTTAAAAGAAGATTAGCAAATACATCTCCTAACTTCCCTAAAACTATTAGCGCAAACCCTGTATTGACAAACATAGATATAATAAGTCATCTGGCAATCATATCATACTTAGTGGAATACAACCTAGTAATAAATATAGTAAATACCATAAGTATAAACATCCTGATTCTGAAAAGTCTGGCATGACTAAATCCAATTTTAAAAAAATGCGAAGTAATTTGGTTTGCCCCTCCTTTTTCTCTTAGAGTTAAGAACTTGCCTCAGTTGTTTTTCAAGATCTTGAAGGCTAATTTTCTCAAGCACCACAAGTATTACACAATTTGTAATATAACTTCGATAAAATTTTCCTACTCTGCAATGTCTCATCTAGGATCTATTATAGCTTCTATGAATAAAAGTAAAATAAAACATCAATCGAATAAGGACTCCAACACTAATAACGTACCTAATGTAGGACCTGGTAACAAGGACAAATCCAGAATAATAAATTTAAGTAAATCTCAGACAGAACGTTTTATTGTAAAAATGTTTGACCGTAAAAAAAATTTGACAGTAAAATAAAATGAAAATTTGTGTATATGAGTATTTGGCTGTACGTTTACGTTTGTGTGTGTCTGTATGAGTGTTTACATGTCTGTTCCTGAGCATGTGTAATGTGTATGCGTGTGTTTACTTTTGCGTGTCCGTATGATATGCATATGTGGATGCCTGTGTCTGTGTGTGTGAATATATGCACACACACACACATACACACACACACACACACACACACACACACACACACACACACACACACACACACACAGATTATCCGCTAATAATAAAATTTTCGAATCACATGCAACTTATTATAGGGCTGCTCCAGCTAGGGCCGGGTATCGTGAAAAAATTCAATATATGTAAGAAGCTGGCATACACAACACTGGTAATTCCTCCAATTGTGTTACACATTGTGTACCACCACGACGTCACGGAAGAATTGGTCATATCAATGAACTACCAACGAAAACTCATAGACACACGCGACATAATAATCCAACTGCTTGTTCCAATCCTGTACCACACACTCGATCAAATAAGTCTGACAACAGATATAGGAAACAAGATGTCCTCTGGTTCAACCCGATTTTCGGCTTGCATGTTTCAATCAAGATCGCCGGAAATTTTTTTGCTGCTTTGGACAAGTGTTTTCCTAAATCTAATCGGTATCATGCTAACCAAGGAGATGTAAACCGCAATGACAAACACCAATTATGATCAATTTGTAGGAATAGAAATACTTGTGATACAGCTAACACGGTAACAACGCCGGTAAATAGAGTCAGGACTGCCTTATATACAAATAAATACGATAAATGCTCATGCAGAGAAAAATCAAAATGTCCTTTGATGAATCTGTGCATGAGTACAAATCTTGTATATAAATGTACCGTGCACACGAGGGGAGGGCCGTATGTTTACATTGGGCAGACGGCTGATTCATTTAAGAATCATTATCGTAGCCATGTTGCCAGCTTTAAGTCAATCAATAAGAAACATTCAATATCTTTGGCAGATTTTGTATGGCAACTGAAGGAGGATAAAATTAAAGTTGGTCCATAGTAAGATACGTGAAAACACACAATATAATTTCTAGGAGATGCCGTCTCTGCTCCGAGGAATCCCTGTCTATTCTCTGAACTAAAAAGATCATTAATAGAATTTTTGAACAACTCTCAAGATGCCTACACGCATATAAATGTACTTTCGTATGATGCAGTGGGAATGAATTTTGAATAACCGTTGACATAATTTAATTTACTTTAAGGTATGGATGACTTAAGTTTACTTGTAACCTCCCCATTCTTACAAACACCAAGTAGATAGCTAACTCGAATTGTGATCATGAGTGCACCAAACCTCACGTGTGCATATGCTCACATTTTTGCGGATGCTTGTATGAGCGTGTGTAATCGCGCCACGCAGCTTGTCCGAGGGTGTTTAATACACCCATATTTGTTAACGGTTATTTTTAATAATCTTCTCGCTGGATTGCGTGTTCGTCTCTCTTTTTGCCATCTGTGGTTTTAATTTTGATCTTCTAAAAAATGAAAATATTTCCTCCGTCTGGCTACTTTTCTTTCTACAAAGTGGGAAGTTACATTGCGGAACAGTTATTTTAAACGAGTTGTATTTATTTATCACTCGACAAGATACATCTGTACCGCCGGATGCTCCAGAATCAGTTGTTGAGTGTCCCACCCATGAGGAATCGATGCTAGATGTGTCAAAGCAATTGTCGTGATAAATAAATTCTCCTATATTCTATTTTCCGTTTTTCATTTGCCACACGCGCGCGCGTGTATGTATATAAGGAAACAACTGCCATAACTTTCAACATTCGTATCTGAAGCATTTTACTTAGTAATGCATGTAAAGAGTTGATTATGGTAGTAATGCGACCAAAATATTTATTTGAATGGCTACTGAAAATTTAGGCTGTTGGTTTGACCCTCTGACTTTAAGTGCTCCTGTAGCGCTCCGGCCACTTCCTGAAAGCCCATAAGAGGCCTTCCAAAGTAAAAGAAACCAGGACCCTTGTCACTGCCTCATTCATCTTCAAAAACAACTGCCTCTGATGTTCTCCTTCAGCTTGGAGAAACAATCAAAAGTCGCAGGGAGCAAGTCTGGGATGTAAGAAGGGTGAGTGACAGTTTCTGAGAAGTTACTGGTTACCAGGATGCTCGTCACTGTGCACCCTAGGAACAAGGTTTGCACAAATTTTGCTCGTGTTCATGACTAATTTGCGAATGTTCATGAATAATTCTGTGTACAGCTGCCATACCAACCCTAAACTGTATGCTTATTGTCTTTATTATAGACACATGACGGTCTTCATCCAGAAAATTACAAATTTTCTTTACTAGCTTTGATGTTCTGACATCCGTCTGTCTGTCATACCTCTTATCGTCTCTCACCTTCACTCTACCGTCCGTGACCCCCTTGTGTTAGCGAAAAAGTTTATTCATAAGCTGTCTGGAGCATTTCATAAGTTTCAGTAACATTTTTGCCCAGTTTAACATAAAACTTTACAGGTGCAGTTGCAGACTTTTGTTGAAGGGAGCTGAGGTGAGAAGATGCATTCTCAATCCATGGTGCAATTGGAAATTTTCTAGCAGAAGTTTGCATTCCATAGTAAGTGCTTTAAAAGAAGTGCAGAGGCCTTGTGTGTCTGACGTTGTGGGCGTGTGCAATTGCTGGGGATAAGCAAGGACGATAAAATGCAAGGGGCATGAGAGAGTCTCTAAAAAGTGTTTTTTGGTCGGAGTACCTGATCATACTGAACAAACTTTAACTGCACTGATCCAAAGATGGATTTTACCTAGGACTCACACAGTCAGTGATGGCTGGCGAGCGTATAACATCGGTATCCTGAATGATGGTGTCTACACGCACGAGGTGATTATACACCAACAAAATTTTGTTGATCTCATGATCAACACGTCCACACACAAAATGTGGAAAATATTTGGATGCGAATAAAACGAAAGTTGCGACCACAGTTTAGGACATCGGACGAATTGTTTGTTTTATATTTGCATGAATTTATATGGCGTAGTTCCACGGATAAAAAGTGTTTATGCTGTGTAAAAAGTTGCTTCTTTTACTACTTATCTCCCCCTTAATTTTTATTTACCTTTTTAATATAACCATACTGAACAGTTACCCTTTATTGCATAGCAAGCTTTCGAATTGTCTTCACGTCTCATCTGTATTCTTCAAACTAGTCAGCTGTGACCAGCAGTGTTTAGTGGGATGTGTTTAAAGTGCCATCACCCTCAATCTGGAATAAGAAAAGTCGGCAGGTCAGCTTATTAGATGTATGGTAATGATATACTAAAATTACGATAATCTAGAACGGTAATAACTGCAGCTGGATCTTCTAATGAAAGTCTCAAAACTTCTGGAATGCACTTCATAATTCATGGTTTATACGAAGTAGGTTCAGCGTTGTCTTGTATAT
>NC_142944.1:22256828-22279328 GCF_046866305.1 Octopus bimaculoides | reverse complement strand
GGACTGAACTTGGAACCATGTAGTTGAGAAGAAAATTTCTTACCACACAGCCATGCCTGTGCAATACACTGCAAACATCTGGCAGATAATGACAGATGTTCATTTGTCTCGCACCAGTCCCAGTGCAGCCTGTCATTTTCTAGATTGTCTCTGCCAACAACTCTTTTCATGCTCTTTTTCTTCCTATCAACCCTATCACTTGGGTGGCACCAAATCCTGTAACTTCATATCATAGAGAGCTTAAATGTTTCTGCCAGGAATGTCAAAGATAAATGGACTTTTTGCAGTAACATTACACAGCACAATAATCCCTATAAAAGCAAGGGTGGAGATAAGTCACTACCATGGGAAATTCTAGCATGGCTGCAATCTAATGACTGAAACAAATAAAACAAGATAAAAGATTCCCTTCAACATTGTTGCAGATATTTAGCATTGCCATAAGACCCTTGGCAAAAGAGCCTGTTGATGCCACAACATTTTAAACTCCCTGTCAAACTAGAATTGTTCCTGATAGTAATCACAGATCCCATTATGGTGTCCATTTCAATATTCTTGTTTGTACCATTTGAAGATACTGTGTAGATATAACTGAGATGCTTAATTGTCCCATTTTTGGTCACTGGAACTAGCTCTCCTCCAATTTCAAAGTGGAATAACTTACCCTGAGTCTGTATTATGGACAAGCTGTGGCTTTGGAATCATGTAAATGGTGGCGGAATCTATTGGAATCTACTTCTCTCCTTGTCTCCACTATGGAAGCAATGTCATTCATAAAAAATATATAATACTTGTGATATCAGATGTCTTCTAATTTACATTCATAAGTATGGTGGTGTTGGTTAACTGAAAATATCCTTGCAATTAATCAACAAAAACTTCCTCTTAGGGGTGTTTTAAATCTAAAAACAATAAGCAAAGGAGATAATGACATTCAGAAACAAATGATAATTTTGAGAAAGAAAGCATGAAAGCTGAAAGACTACTTGACCAATTCTAGTTGGAGCTTATGAAAGATGTAAGTGAGAACTAGAGGACATGAAAGAGTTTCCATGAGGCAACCTGCTGAAACCTGTAGACCGTATCTTTGGCTCATACAAAGTCTAAACCAGACTGAGGATGATGTGTTAGTGGAGTTGTGCTGTAGACAGAAGAGTCAGAAAAGTTTAGTGATTGGATGGAAGTGGGCAAGTAGAGAGGAATGCCAAGTAGTTAGAATAGAAGCTGGGTGTTAGGTATACTTAGAAAGAGAGAGAGAAGAAAGTAAGAGATTAGCAGAGAGAGGGAGAGGGGGTGGAGAGAGAGGGAGAAAGAGATTCATAAATGTACAGTGACTTGAAGATCACAGACATGAAGTGCTCCAGATTGCATGACTGTACTAGAGAAAATCCCAATGTCATTAGGGGGATATGATTTTCTAAATAATGGCGATGAATTTACATTTGTAGATGCGAAAATGAAAGAAGCATGGAAGTGTTATGAAAATTTGCCAAATGAAGAGAATACATAGGAGGCCCAAAACAGAGACCAATCACCCAAGTTCATAAAAGTTTAGTAGATAGAGCAATTATGACTATGAAGACAAATAAGGTAATCAGGCTGTCAGAAATGGCCACTGAGGTGTTAAAATACCAGGTCAAGTGGGGTACAGGCAACCCACTTGCAAAGTCAATCAGATACTAGAGGAATATATCATGTCTAGTGATTGGCATAGTAATTTTATTGTTAAGCACTACAAGAGTAAAGAAGATGCACTAGAGCAGTGGTTTGCAACCATTTTTTCTTAACCTATGGATCTCTTTAATTACAATTTTACTCAGGTGAATCCCCATTCATTTGTATAGGTTGAACTATGTAAAACATTAGAGAAAGAAACTGAGCTGTTTCTTGCAATAAATACATCTGAATCAAATTTTTTTCATGCACCATTAATGTACTACTGTGTGTACCCAGTTTATTATTTTGCATGCATGGACCCCCTAAAATCTTATATGGATCCCTGGTTGAGGACCACTGCACTAGAGATAAGTAATTACAGAGGATTCAAATTGCCAGACCAGATAATGAAAGTTACTAAAGGAATTATTGCACAACTTATTAAGAAGAGGATTGGGCTAGATGATATGCAGTTCGAATTTGTGCTGGAAGGAAGCATCATTGATGCTCTCTTCAATGTAAGACTGCTGTAGGAGAAGTACATAGCCAGGGGTCACTATACAACACTTTTCATGATTTGGAGAAAATCTTATCTGATTGATGGCTAAGGAAATTGGTGGGTAGATGAATGGTTAAAAAAAGGACCATGCAAGCCAAGTACAGAGATACAGTTATCAAGGTGAGAATGTGCGATAAGTTCAGTGATCAGTCTAGTGTGTTGTAAGGTGTCCACACAGGCTCAGTCCTCATTCCCTGTCTGTTTAATCATAACCTCCAGACTATAAGAGAGAAATTTAAAACTGGCTGTCTGTGGGAACTCCTCTCTACTGATGGCCTTGTTATTATGGCTGAACCTGTTGTAGACTTAGAGAAAGTGCATAGCTAAGTGGTTAGGATATTCAGCTCATGATCGTAAGGTCATGAGTTCGATATCCAGCAGTGTGTTGTCTCCTTGAGCAAGACACTTTATTTCACATTGCTCCACTCAACTCATTTGGTAAAAATGAGTTGTACCCGTAATTCAACTGGAACCCTTCTCGTTGTAACTGACAGTGCCAGAAAAAAGATTTAGAGAAGAAATTTCAGATGTGGAAACAAAGTGTAGAGTTGAGAAACCTCAAAGAAAAGTTAGTTAATACTAAATCTTTAATGAATAGGAAAGAAAATAGTAACCCACTACTTTCAGGGAAATTGATTTGTAGAAGAAAATTAGGTAGGAATTCTATAGGATGTTGTGAGATTAACCCATTAGAATTTAATCCAGTCATATCTGGCCCAAATATTCTACCTCTTTTATGCTAAAACTGACCAGATCCAACTTCTCTCACCTACCCTACATGGTCATTCTCAAAATAAACAAACACTATTAGAATCTTGAAACTACAAGATAATGCATGATTAATTCCAAACAATGGGAATAAATAAGGATTACATTTGGCAGAGTAATCTGAATGCTAAAGGCTTATGCATATACATAATGTGAGTAATCTGAATGCTAGCAAATTTTATATATATATATATATATATATATATATATACCACCTGTCCTGGTCTGTTGTTGTTTTTTCGTATATATATATATATATATATATATATATATGTATGTATATTAAGGAGATAGAAATAGAGTGATAATTAATAATCATTTATTAATTAAAAAATTAGACAACATTTCTGGGAGCTGCTTCGGTTCCAGACCTTTATAAATTAATTACCATAATTTAAAACCATTTAAAAGTTGAATCTCATCGAAGTTGGCTAAAGATATACAATTAGTTAACAGTTTGGAGCCGTATACTCAACAAGCAGGAATTGTATATCATTAGCCAACTCGGATGAGATTCGACTTTTAAATGGTTTTAATTATGGTAATTAATTTATAAAGGTTTGGAATCAAAACAGCTGTTAGAGATGTCTAATTTTTTAATTAATAAATAATTATTAATTATCTCTTTATTTTCTTATCTCCTTAAAATATATGTAAACCATGGTTTATCTAGTTACCTTACAGTTGAACATTAATTGTAATACTCTTTTACTCATTTCAGCCATTTGACTGTGGCCATGCTGGAGCACAGCCTTTAGTTGAGCAGATCAACCCCAGGACATATTCTTTGTAAGCCTATCGGTCTATTTTGCTGAACCGCTAAGTTACGGGGGACGTAAACACACCAGCATCAGTTGTCAAGCGATGTTGAGAGGGACAAACAGACACAGAAACATATATACACATGCATACATATACATATACATATATATATATATATCTTTGAAGTTAAGCAACAAAAATTCAATAGGTTATATCAGTACGTACGTTTCGTACAAGCTCCATTTATTCATGTAGTGAGAACACCACAGAAAATACAATGAAAATGTACTCCTCAGCTGCATAATGGAATTTCATTTTAGAAAGTCATTTTGAAGATGTTTGCAAAAAACAAGAGTAAGAGAAAAAAACACATCTTGACTATGCTGCTGTTTCACAGACAAGTATTTCTTTATTTTCTTATCTCCTTAAAATATATGTAAACCATGGTTTATCTAGTTACCTTACAGTTGAACATTAATTGTAATACTCTTTTACTCATTTCAGCCATTTGACACTCTTGTCTGTGAAACAGCAGCATAGTCGAGATGTGTTTTCTTCTCTTACTCTTGTTTTTTGCAAACATCTTCAAAATGACTTTCTAAAATGAAATTCCTTTATGCAGCTGAGGAGTACATTTTCATTGTATTTTCTGTAGTGTTATCACTACATGAATTAATGGAGCTTGTACGAAACGTACGTACTACTATAACCTATTGAATTTTTGTTGCTTAACTTCAAATTTTATTCACCAAATCTCTTGATTTTGTTTTTGGTTTTTATCCTACCAAATTCTGGTGCCTCAAACATTTTAAGTACCACATTTAATCTTTTGGTTAAATCTATATTATTATTATTATTATTATTATATATATATATATATATATATATATATATATATATATATACAACGGGCTTCTTTCAGTTTCTGTCTACCAAATCCACTCACAAGGCTTTGGTCAGCCCGAGGCTATAGTAGAAGACACTTGCCCAAGGTGCCATGCAGTGGGACTGAACCCGTAACCATGTGGCTCGTAAGCAAGCTACTTACCACACAGCCACTCATCAACATTTTTTAAATAGGTAACTAATCAGTATATTTTCATTGGATTTTATTATGCCTTATTGAGGTTTGTAACCTTTATTTGAACTTTCATATATATATATATATATATATAAGGGTAAACCGTGACCTAGCCAAGGATAAACCTCTGTACCTGGCTTTCGTTGACATGGAGAAAGCCTTTGACAGGGTCCCCTGATCCCTTATCTGGTGGTCAATGAGGAAACTTGGGATAGAAGAATGGTTAGTGAGAGCTGTGCGAGCCATGTGCAGAGATGCTGCCAGTAAGGTGACGGTTGGAAATGAGTACAGCAATGAATTCCGGGTAGAGGTAGGGGTCCACCAAGGTTCCGTCCTCAGCCCCCTCCTATTTATCATAGTCCTCCAGGCAATCACAGAGGAGTTCAAGACAGGTTGCCCCTGGGAGCTCCTCTATGCTGATGACCTTGCACTAATTGCGGATTCACTATCAGAACTAGAGGAGAAGTTTCAGGTGTGGAAGCAAGGTCTAGAATTGAAGGGCCTTAGAGTCAACCTAGCTAAAACCAAAATCCTAATAAGTAGGAAGGTAGATAAAACACAAACCCCTTCAGGTAGATGGCCCTGCTCAGTATGTAGAAAAGGAGTAGGTAGTAACTCTATAAGATGTACCTGGTGCAAGCTATGGACACATAAGAGGTGCAGCAATATCAAAGGCAGGTTAACTACGAAGTTAGTTTTTGTATGTGGCAGATGTTCAGGTGCAATAAAGACTGTAAACAAACAGGAAACAACTTCTATCTCATTCCAGGGTGAAAAACTAGAGGTAGTCGATAGCTTCCGCTATCTGGGTGACCAAGTTAGTAGTGGGGGTGGGTGCGCTGAAAGTGTAGCTGCTAGAATAAGAATAGCCTGGGCCAAGTTTAGAGAGCTCTTACCTCTGCTGGTGACAAAGGGACTCTCACTCAGAGTAAAAGGCAGACTGTATGACGCATGTGTACGAACAGCCATGCTACATGGCAGTGAAACATGGGCTGTGACTGCTGAGGACATGCGTAAGCTCGCAAGGAATGAAGCCAGTATGCTCCGCTGGATGTGTAATGTAAATGTGCATACCCATCAGAGTGTAAGTATCTTGAGAAAAGCTGAACATTAGAAGCATCAGTTGTGGTGTGCAAGAGAGACGATAGCGCTGGTATGGACATGTGGTGAGAATGGATGAGGATAGCTGTGTGAAAAAGTGCCACACCCTAACAGTTGAGGGAACCCGTGGAAGAGGTAGGCCCAGGAAGACCTGGGCTGAGGTGGTGAGGCAAGACCTTCGTACATTGGGCCTCACCGAGGCGATGACTACTGACCGAGACCTTTGGAAATGTGCTGTGCGTGAGAAGACCCGGCAAGCCAAGTGAGATCGTTGCCAGTGCCCCTGGACTGGCTCTTGTGCGGGTGGCACATAAGATGTACCATCTTGAGCGTGACCATTGCCAGTACTGCCTGACTGGCCTTGTGGGGTTTTCGAGCGAGATCGTTGCCAGTGTCCCTGGACTGGCTCTTGTGCGGGTGGCACATAAAAGACACCATTTTGAGCGTGGCCGTTGCCAGTATCGCCTGACTGTTGTTGCCATCCGGTTTCACCAGTCCTCAGTCAAATCGTCCAACCCATGCTAGCATGGAAAGTGGACGTTAAACGATGATGATGATGATGATGATGATATCATCATCATCATCATCATTTAACGTCCGTTTTCCTTGCTAGCATGGGTTGGACAATTTGACGGGACTGGCGAACCAGAGGGCTGCACCAGACTCCAATCTGATCTGGCAGAATTTCTACAGCTGGATGCCCTTCCTAATGCCAACCACTCCATGAGTGTAGTGGGTGATTTTTACATGCCACCAGCATGAGGGCCAGTCTGCTCAAATGATGTTTTTTTATGTGCCACCTGCACAGGAGTCAGTCCAATGTTTTATTCACATGTCACTGGCACGAGTGCCAGTAAGGCGAAGCTGGAAACGATCGCACTCATATATATATAATAATATAATTAATTCAAAACAACATGAATAAATAAGCATTACCTTTGATAGAACAATCTGGCTGCTAAATGGTTAAAGTATGGTCACATAACAAATGCAGTGGGTTCACAGATAGAGTAAGAGAGAAAATAAACTATGCATGCAGAAAATGGTGAAGAGCAGTAAAGGTAAAAAAGTAGATGCAAAATAGATTCTCTCAAACAAGGTTGATCCCTTCAAAGTACCTGATAGCTGTTGTAAAGTAGATGATTTAATTTGTAGTGGAGGCGAATGTACCCAAAACATTGTAGGCTGAGTTAAAATGGGGAAGAAGAGTTCTGGGAATTATTTCCTGAAAGTGAAAAGCAGAGACAATATGATGTTTGTGTACAAATTTCAATTCTGTAAATTGAGAGATATAAAGCCTTTAATGTAGAGAATTTGTCGTGAAAATTAGAAAAACAAAACAGTAGAGAAAAAAAATCATGATCATGCTTCATTGGACATCTAACATTGATGTCATGAACAATAGGGCACAAATGAGCTGATAGACAAAAAGAAAAAAAAAACTGAATGAAAGATGAATTAGATGTACAGTAATCCCTCGATTATCTTGGGTGTTATGTTCCAAAACCTCCCACAGAAATAATTAAAATCTAAAAAATATATATATCTATCGGCTGCAGAAAGCCAGATATACTGAGGAGACTGTGATATAAATTTATATATATTAACCAGAAAATTCCATGATGTACTGAGTGCGCGATAAGTGAAGCGTGATATGGTGAGGGATTACTGTTATGTGTATACCACAACAAGACTGCACTGGTACAGGCATGTGAAGTGTATGGAAGATGACAGTTATAAACAGAAGTGCAGTGTACTCATAGTGGATAGAGTGTGGGAGAGAGAGAGAGAGAGAGAGAGAGAGAGAGAGAGAGAGAGAGAGATAGAGAGAGAGAGAGAGAGAGAGAGAGAGATAGAGAGAGAGAGAGAGAGAGAGAGAGAGTGAAAGATAGAAGGAGAAAGAGAGAAAGCTAAGAAGACATGGTATGGAGTGTTGAAAACTGACTTTAAGGTGCTGAACATCAGGAAGGAGATGAGAAAGATCCTTGACAATTGGTGATGTGTGACACTGGAGAAAATTTGCCCACCTATGTAGGTACGTTGGAACGAAACATCAAAATGGTGGTCGTGATGGATGTCAGGTGACCTACATTAGGGTTGTCGTTCACTCAATGTATCCTTGTTAAGCCTCCATCTGCTATTCTTTGAAACCCTTTCAACTCTTTATCATTCATCTCACTATCACTCACTCAATCTCTTTCTCTCTCCCTTTCTCCATCACTCGCCTATCTCTTCCTTCTCCCTCTCCATTCACTCTCTATTCTATTCACTGTACCATGTCACTAATTTTACAAAATGGGTGGCTAACTAGAGAAAACAATGGACCCTTGAACGGACCCTTTAGCCTGATCAAGAGCATGACAACCTCTCTAATGTTGGTGCCACAATAAACTATACCTGGTAGAAAGGGCATCCAGTTCTAGAGATCAATCCCAAAATGAAATGTATGTGATTCTCTGATCCATCTAGATTTGTAGTAACTTCACACACGAACTGGATTGAACCACGGCAACTCATCCAACTCATGCCATTATGTAAAGTAGACATAATAATGATGATAATGGTGCATGTTTGTTTGTGTGTGTGTGTGTGTGTGTGTGTGTGCGCGCATGTGTATGTGTGTGAGTATATATATATATATATATATATATACACACACACATACATGTATATATGTCTATATATATATACTCTTTTACTTGTTTCAGTCATTTGACTGCAGCAATGCTGGAGCACTACTTTTAGTCGAGCAAATCGACCTCAAGACTTATCTCTGTAAGCCTAGTACTTATTCTATCAGCCCCTTTTGCTGAACTGCTAAGTTACAGGGGACATAAACACACCAGCATCGGTTGTCAAGCAATGTTGGGGGGACAAACACAGACACACAAACACACACACACAGACACACAGACACACACACACACACACACACACACACACACACACACACACACACTCACACACATGATGGGCTTCTTCCAGTTTCCATCTACCAAATCCACTCACAAGGTCTAGGTTGGCCCGAGGCTATAGTAGAAGACACACATGCCCAAGGCGCCACGCAGTGGGACTGAACCTGGAACCATGTGGTTGGTTGGTAAGCAAGCTACTTTATTTCAAAATTTTGCCATAAAGGCATAACATAGAGGGACACTACAAAACATGTGGGGACATATAACAATTAAAAATATATAAAAATAAAATATGATACTATGAATGACACATGAAAATGAGCATGAAAAAATAATATCAAAATATTAAAATCAAAATATTAAAGTTATGATAATAAGAATGATATCTTGAAAATGGGAATATGAAAAGTGTGTTACTCACCCCACACTGAGTAACACTACTCGCCACCTATGAGTCCTGAGTCCTCTTTAGTCTCTAGTCCAATCCTTCTTTTTCCACTTTACTCGTCGCTGAGTGACAACACTCTCTCCTCCATGTTGATGTAACCTTTTTCAGCGGGTGAGAGGTCTCATAAATTTTGTGGTGTCTGTTCTTTCTTCTTTTTTTTTTCCTGTAGGGAAAGGGGTGGGTGGGTTTGGAGTCTGTAGGGGGAGGGTGGGTCTGAGTGGTCTTGGGTGGGGTGGAGTTGGTTTTGGGTACCACATCATACTCACTGTTCTTCCTTTTCTTCCTCTTTTTCCTTTTCTTCCTCTTCTTCCTTTTCTTCCTTTTCTTCCTCTTCTTCCTTTTCTTCCTCTTCTTCCTTTTACTCTCTGTCAATATCCACTCTTCCTCCATGTTCCTTCCATCTGTCTGTTCTTCTTCCCTTTTCTCTTCCGTCTCCACAACCGCTTCTTCTGCAGAGGCAGTGCACTCTAATGTGGCCCTTTTGGTCACATTTAAAACATTGTGGGACTCTGCCCTTCACCCACACTCTTAACACAATCTCTCCCAATGTCACTGTCTCTGCCAAACTCTCCAGTTGCCTCTCCTCTGCCTGTATAATGAGGTCCAGTGTTTTTCCTCTTCAGCCTCCTTCCTCCGTTTCCGTGGCTTGGAGAACAGCCACCTCCTCCTCACTTCCAACAAGGACGGCTGCCACTTCTATATCAGGTGGGATTCCTTCCACCCTCACCTTGGAAATCCTCCTTCTAAGATACGTGGGCAGAAGCACCACTTCCTTCGTCTTCGCCGCTACACTCGCCAGCCTCCTCGCATCTTCCACTGTTCTAAACTGGACAACCACCATCCTGTATTTGCTTCCTCTTGTTATATACATAATTTGGTTCGATTGTTCCCTCAGTGCCTTTTCTATTTTTGCTGCTTCCACCTGTTCAACCTTCTGGTTCTCGTAGGTGATGGTTTTTTCTCCATGATTCTTTTAGGGGGCGACAACTTCATGTAGCCACCCACCTTCTGTGTCATCTTGCCATACTCCTTCAATCTAGCCAGGTCCACTTCCCTTCTCTTCACCTCCACAGCCTCAGCAAAACTCTTTGTTTTTTCCAATATTTTATCCATTTTTTCCACTGCCTTCACTAGCTCCTCCTCTGCTGAAGACAACTCAGACCTGCTAAGGTCTGAATACATTGTCTCTACTGGTATAACATCCACTGACAAGCAGCACAAAAGATTCCATCCGACTGGTCAAAAATCAACACAGCGAATAGACCGATGCATGCGCAGTAAGCAAGCTACTTACCACATAGCCACTCCTGTGCTTATATATATATATATATATTCTTACATGCCACTTGTTATGGACTTACAAACAACTGACCAAGTGTATATATATATATATATATATATATATATATATATATATATATATATATATATATATATATATATATATATATATATGTATATATATATATATATATATATATATATATATATATATATATAGATAGATATACATACATATACATACACACATACATACATACATACATACATACATACATACACACACACATTCACAGAATTAACTTTCGCTTTTTGGGGAAGTGGAGATAAAATAAAGTACCAGTCATTTACTGTAAATTGTGAGTTATTGGTTTGTGTCTAATTAAAAAATTCTCCTTCTTCTTCTAATTAACAAGCCGGGAAAATTGCTTAGCAGCATTTCATCTGTCCTTATGTTCTGAGTGCAAATTCTACCAAGGTCAACTTTGCCTTTCATCCTTTTGCAATTGATGAAATAAGTACCAGGAGATGAAATAAATACCAGTTATGCACTGAGGTCAATGTAATCGACTTATCTCCTCCACAAAATTTCAGGCGTTAGAAAGGATTATTATTATAATTATTATTATTATTATTATTATTATTATTATTATTATTATTATTATTATTATTATTATTATTATTATTATTATTATTATTATTATTATTATTATTATTATTTGTAAGGTGGCAAGCTGGCAGAATCGTCAGCGTGCCGGGTAAAATGCTTAGCAGTATTTCATCTGCTGTTACGTTCTGAGTTCAAATTCTGCTGAGGTTGACTTTGCCTTTTATCCTTTCGGGGTCGATGAATTGAGTACCAGTTGCATACTGATATCGATCTATTTGACTGGCACTCCCCCCACAAATTCCAGGCCTTGTGTCTTCAGTAGAAAGAATTATTATTATTATTTGTAGCAAGGATTATTATTCAGTCAAGTACTGAGGTCGATGGAATAGAGTGCACCCCTCTCTCCCCCATTCTCTCTCTCCCCCATTCCCTCTCCCCACCCACCCCAAAAAATTTCAGGCCTTGTACCTATAGCAGAAAAGTTTTTTTATTATTATTATTATTATTATTATTATTATTATTATTATTATTACCTTCTGCCGAAGTCGACTTAGCCTTTCATTTTTTCGGGATCGATAAATTAAATACCAGTGAAATACTGAGGTCGATGAAATCGACTAACCCCCCCTCCCTCAAAATTTCAGGCCTTGTGCCTATTGCAGAAAGGATTATTATTATTATTAAAAGTTGTTTTAGTTACTTGAAGCGACCGTGCTCGAGTTGTCTCCCTTCAAAGAATGGCGGACACCATAAAATGCAACGCCGTGGTAGTGGAAGGATTTTTGGCCGGAAAAGACACGAGAATCATTCAAAGAATCAGCCTAAAAGTGAACGTTCATTCCATAGACAGAATGTACGACTGTTTGCAACACCAATATTAATTCTATTCGCCATAATACGGTCCGTTGCAGCCCAGTTATGGCTAGTTTTAGTCGTGCTTGTGTGCAAAAGTCGTAAATCCATTTCGTACAAATGTGAGAAAGCTTCGAAGAGAAAATGTTTAGATGAGGAAAAGGCTTTCATGATGTCGTATTCAGAATCAGGGAAGATAAGAACTACTCTTGGGCCTGGTGAACCTTCATTGTCGAAGCAGAAACACCACCATAGAAAAGCTTTTGAATATATTTCCAAAGCTTTGAAAATTGATGAAGAAGATGCAGGTATGTAACGCATTAATTTCTATGTATACAAACACACACCCACACTTAACATGTTCTGCAAACACGAAGGAAGCCTATACGTAATCACTCTTCCTGCTAGAAACAGCAGCGAATTTTCCTTCATATCACACCTACTCCCTTTGAATGAAAATGAGGGACACTTTTGATAATGTGCTCCTAGATACATTATGTATGAAAAAGCGAAATAGTTATGGCTATAGTCTGCCTTTTAATTATTATGTCTACATTAACTGAACCGACCTGGGTCTAAACAACAACTTTTGTTTAAAAACGTAATATTGATACATAAAACTCTTGAATATTCACGTCTATACTCGCATAAAAATTCACACTTGATGCATACTCTGTTTCTACCTGTAGATAATTTAAAATTAAATCGATAACACTACGCGCTAAAATTCATTCAGCTTTGATACTGTTTACCAGTATTAATCATAATAACTGATTTCTTTTATTGGCATCTTAGGTTCAAGAGTTTGAGGAAAGGAATTCATAGGAAAAAAGATAACAAAATGCAAGAAATATTGTGGGAATTTAGTTCAGTTTAGGACGAAACAATAACAGTAAAATTACGTAAATTAAAAGAAAGCAGAAATAATAATGACAATAAATATTTGTTTTATTGCTAATACTTATTCTGATTTTAATTCATCCTAACAAGAAATAACTTAAATTGAGTTAAGACATGCATAACAAAGAAATTCCCGCAAACGTCATTTGAATTGTTGCGTCTTCAAAAAAAGCACCTGTTAAGAAAAGGCGCGCTTGACAATTGTCAACATCGCTAATAACTATTTTCGTTATTATTTTCAGTTTTATTTATTTATTTATATATGTTATAAGCTAGCACATGAACAGACTTGTATCATTTTTATGACATTTAGACATTTCTTTGTTATTCATCTATATAATATTATGTAGCCATGACAGCAGAATCATTTGTTCCGCTTCACTAAACATCAATGTATATCTCTCTCTGAATATATATGATATATATTATATACATTATATATCTATAACAATTTATAATGTAAGTATATATATATATATATGTATATATATATATATATATATATATATATATATATATATATATAAGACCTATATATAAAGTGGGTTTACAAAAAATGTAATGTTTTGATAATGTATGTTTGCTTTGTAGTTTGTGAAGTAACGGCAATAATGGATTGTTTTCTTTAATTCCATTCTATCATTCTTTATAAAATAGCTTCATGTTTTAATACATGTTAATAGACTAAGTTAATCAGCGGCATTGCGGCTAAAGGCATTCCTTTTGTGTGTTAAACATAATTTAGAACCATCAATGACTTCACTAGCAAACAGTCGGACTTAATTTATTGTCATTCTTTTGGGAGAGCTGGGCTTCCTCTTGGGAAGCAGCAAGCTACTGTTGCACAACATTTGTGCAACACATGCATCATACCAATAGTGCCTCTGTGTGTGTGTGTGTGTGTAAATCTATGTATGTATGTATGTATGTATCTATCTATCTATCTATCCGTTGCCAGACAGTCTATTGTAATCATTTTATATCATCATCATCATCATCATCGTGACCACGATTTTTACGGACGCTACTACAATACCACCATCATCATCATCATCGTTACTTCATCATCTTCCTTCCATCACAACCATCGTCACCACTTTTATCGCCAATGTTTTTTATTATAAAAGGAACAGCTTATTTTATTTGAAAATTATTTCACATTCTGTAATTTTACAAAATAGGGAATGTCTTATTTTTGTTTTCCTTCATTGGTGATATTGTCCAGTGTTACTGCAAAACTCGTGAGGTGTGCCCGTGCTTTTGGAGATAACTCACATTCCCACAGACACAAACACGCAACACATGCAGTTGCCAGACTTGCCTGCCTAATCTATGATCCACATGCACAAACATCCAATTTGCAGAAAAAGGAAAAGAAAAAAAGAAATTAAGACATCAAAGCTTCACTTAATTATTGTCTTTACAACAACCATACATCATCGTCGTCATTTCTATCATGCTCTGTTGTTAAAACTCACAGACCTTAAATTATATAAATAAATATGTATAATAATGAAATGCATGTATTTAATAATATTTATGTAATTCCTTTTTCTGATATACACTTTTGGCATCAAATTTGGTGCCAAAATGAAGTAATCAATTTATTATCAACAAACTACACGTTAAAGATCTGATGAGCAACATGTAGCAGACGGATCATGGTGTCTCTCAGTCAGTCTATCACAAGATGGGTTTAATTATTTCGAAACCCACCTTTCCATTACATAAATATGCGGTCAGTGCTCCCTTCAAAATTATCGGTCGGTTGGATGCAATGATGAGTCAAAGTTGTATGTGTTTAGTCAGTTGCCATCGCTGATTCATTCAGATAATTTTGTGAAATCAAACAGAATTTACCCAAATATGTTGTTTTGGTGGTCCAAAGCAAGGACTCTTATAGAAAATTAATTTACAGATACTTTATTCTGACTATTAAGCTACCTAATTATGAAGAGTATTCCCATTGAAAGAATGTTTTGCAATTCACTTTTCTGTCCAGAAAAGGTAGTAATGTTGTGTATCATAAGCTAAAGGGGTATTTCCAAGTGATCGGTCAACTGGTTAGAAATAACTACGTTCCTCAGTTTCTCCCAAACTGCCTATGTGAAGAAAAGGAGGGGCACATTGAATGATGTAGTCTTGGATACCATTATCTGCAAATGCAATTGGATAGTCATAGCTGGATTACTGTGATCATAATAGGGGTGATTGGGGCTGACCTGGGCCTAAAAAACATATTTACTTATCTAAATGAACTTGTTTTCAAAAAAAAAAAAGTTGTTTTAAATTATAAAATAATGTAATAGTCAGTTACTTTTTGCTATTGTTTAACCCCTGGTCATTTCTGAACCAGTAAATCAAAGGACCATATTCTAGCTATGATCATCCTGCCTTTTATTTGATATATTATCTGTCAAGGGCTATATTATGTAATGTGTTCTTTCATTTTTGGGACACCATGATGTGATTTGAGAGTAATTTGACTGCTGTTTCTAGCAAGTCTAGTAGGTCTAATTGTTGGTTTGTTTTTATTTTTATGTAAGTTAGTTAAACTTTATAGGCAGCAAGCTGGCAGAATTGTTAGCATGCTGGGCAAAATGCTTAGTGGTATTTTATCTGCCTTTGAGTTCAAATTCTGCTCAGGTTCACTTAGCCTTTCATCCTTTCAGGGTCAATAAAATAAGTACCAGTTGTGCACTGAGGTCGATGTAATTGACTTAACTACTAGTATGAAAAACTGCATTCCTCTACCAAGCCATGTCGAGCCAGTGTAGCAGAGTAGACTCATCAAACTAGTATGATCTCAAGCTCAAATGTGTGGCCTCTACATTGGACTATGATTGGTCAGAGAGAACATGCTGAGGCCTTCATCCTGCAGTGGACTGAACAAAGGCAATTTCGTCCAATTCAATCCAGTCAAACTTTATTACTTATTATAGATAAATCATTAGATATATTTTGATGTTGATAATGATGGTTTGATAGATTCTTTTTTTTCTTTTTTTTTTGACTGCCAGTTTTTTGTGTAATATGTTGGGTCATAGATTTTGGTGATTAGAAAATCTAAAATTTAACACATACTTAACATTGGCTCAGAGGATATGTTGAAGACTTGTTCAACTTGCAAGTTCAAATCTACTCCTGGTATTTTGTCTTTCTAAGCAGTTCACTTGGCTGTCAGATATCTTTTCTAATATAGGAACAAGGCCTGAAATTTTTTGGCGAAGGACTTGTTGATTACATCAACCCCAGTGCACAACTGGGGGTTTATTTTATTGACTTCCAAAAGAATGAGGGGCAGAGTTAACCTTAGCAGTATTACATTATTTACATTTGACAGATATTTGTCCTGATCTTGTTTGTTGTTAACACAACATTTCGGCTGATATACCCTCCAGCCTTCATCAGGTGTCTTGGGGTTCTCATTCCTAAGGTATTTTTTGATGTTGTTTTTATTATTATTCAGGTCACTACCTGGAATCAAACTCGGAATCTTGGGGTTAGTAGCCCGTGCTTTTAACCGTTACGCTATATGTGTATTATCACTCAGAACATAAAACCGGAAGAAATGCCACTATGCATTTTATCCGACATGCAAATGATTTTGCCAGTCCACTGCCTTACTTGGCTGTTAGATATCAAATTATGTTAAGTGAATGTTACCTACATTATGTTATTTGATCTAAATTTAATCTTCCATACATAAAAATGAAGCTGAACAGAAGCCTTTTAGAAAACAAAAATCTGAGTTTAAGCAGTGATAGATAGTTCTACATTTACTTATATTAAACAACCTTGGACTGGTGGAGCCTCAATGTGGTTGTTTTAATGCTGGAAATAGCAGCCAGATGTACCTCAGATTGTATCCAATTATTATAAAATTGAAGGACATGTTGGATATTGTAGTTCTAGGTATACTATATCTGAATAGAAGCTGGGATGGTCATGTCTGGAACATGATTATAGGTCTACTGGATCAGGATTGACCTGGGGCTAAGCAACAACGGACACATTAGGTAATGTAGTTTTAGATACACTGTGTCTGAATAACAGGTGGGGTAGTCATAACTGGAACACCTTAGGTCATAGGTCAACTGGATCAGTGTTGACAATGGACTAAACAGCAGTTCTAGAGAGATCAAAGTCAATGTAAACCCTCATTTCAGGAACTGAAGTGAGAAAGAATAGATATACATCATCAGCAGTATCATCGACAATAACGACAGCAGCAGCAGCAGTGGCAGCATGAATGAATGAATGACTGTTTTCATGGTCTGTGAATATCTAAGACAGGTTCTGTTAAAGAGAAGAGTAGCGATTGCTTAGGAGTAGAAGTAGGAGGAGGAGTTACAAGTATGTGTAGAGCAGTTAATGTCAGGTGTTGTAAGCTCTGTTGAGATGATTAAAGTGCACAGCTACTACTAGCATGGCTATGAGTTCAAATGCTGATTTTACTACTACTACTACTACTACTACCACCACTACTACTACTACTACTACTACTACTACTACTACTACTACTACTACTACTACTACTACTACTACTACTACTGTGTTCTCTCCCTGGGCTATGAGTTTCCCCTCCTCAACCTACTTGAAATAACACCTAAATTTACCTCAAACTAAACTCTATCCTTACTATCGTTATGAAAGAAATGGGGCGGGTTTGCGGGGAGGGGAAGGACCTGTTAGCTAATGTAGTTATAATTTTATTCATGACCATCTTTAAGTAAATAACATAGCCATTGATAGAATGTCTCTATTAGAGCTGACTTGGGACTAAAGAATTTTGCATTAGTCTGAGTTACAAAAATATATACAAAAAAAAATAAGATAAAAATAAAAAAACCCTACTATTTATTGTTTAAATAGATGGCAATGAAAACATTATAATAGAATATATAAAATGAACAATCAGACATTTGTCTAAGATTAATATCATCCATTTTAAAAATAAGGTAACGTAGATAAAGAAAACAAACAAACAAAAAAAACCCCTTAATTTATCTGCCTCTATCATTCTGTTCAGTCGTGCAAAGAACTGATTGAGTTATCTCCCTTGTAAACTTTCCTAATGATTTCCAAAACCACACTAAGTAAATTCCTACTCAACTTTTGATCCCTAACATTTAGACTCTACAATACCTGTGGTATACTGATGTCCTATTCAGGGGTTAGACACCCTCACATCTATTTCATTCCAGGAAACTGAATTTCAAGCTATTAATTGTATTTTCATCTAAGCTAACCATTAAAAAAGAAAACTCCCACAAAACATAAAAAATTTACCTCCTAGTGTGACTGACCAATCATCTTTTATGAATAAAGACCGTGACTTTTGACATATTATTATTTCCATGATATTCCCAAGCTTTTCTTATAGCTGTATTCAAATGGTACCCAAATATGTGCCTGATACCAAAATACAGTGGGCCAAATTTCACATACAAAATAAATTTGATATGGTCCAGAGTTGTCAAAGACATGCTTCAATTTTTCTAAAATTGAATAAAATATACAAAATAGCGATGAATAAACACATACTTGTACATGATGAGCAAAATGAATAATAATAATTATACTAACACCATCACCACCACCACCACCACCAAAATATAAATGAAATGTCAAGTGTTTTGGTGCATGAGTTTTGGCCCACCTTGTATAATGTTCTCAAAAAAGAAAAAATGTATCGCAGTGTCTTCTGTAATTATTGACATTCCTCAATATTCTGTGATCGGATTTGGTATCAGTGATGGGTGACATAATCAGTTCCATCAACTATTCAATTTCAACAACAGTCTTAGATCAATGTAAGAAGTGATTGTTGTTGCCTTTCCATTTTTTTTGTCACCTGCATTCTTTAATGTAAGAAAAGCCATTATTTAAGGTGGTGAGCTGGTAGAATCATTAACATGCCTGATTAAGTGTGATATTTCTTCTGTTTCTTTTTTTGTTTTGAGTTTATTTTCCACCAATGTCAGCTTTGCCTTTCGTCCTTTCAGATTTGATAAAAATAAAGTACGAGTTGAACACTACTAGAGTCAGTGGTATCAACTGCCCCCCCCCCACACACACTACATTTCCATCTGTTAAATTCACTCATCAGACACTGTGTCAGAAATATATATTTTGAGTTCATTCCTGGCCAAAAAGCAAGTGTGTGTGTGTGTGTGTGTGTAATATGTAGGAATTGGAATGCTAAAAGATAATTAGTGAAATTTATCTCTCAGAAAGCAGTATTGAATATGAAAATGGAAACAGTGAGGTTAATAGCATCAGAACTACAAATTGTTTTGGGAGTAGATTTTTCGTCTTGGAAATCTTTAGCTTTATCAGTTCAGTAATTCACTTTAGGAGATTAGAGATTCTTCTGCTAAAAACATTCTGTTTATACCCAATAACTGATCCCATTGTTATTATTATTATTAGTAGTAGTAATAATAATAATAACAATAATAATAACAATAATAATAATAACAATAATAATCATAATAATAATAATAAATGCCCTGATGCAGTACCAGTCAGTGGCTCTCATGGCTTCTGATCTTAACTGATTGGAAATGCTATCATGTACATGTTTTGTCTTGGTATAAAAAATATTCTGCTCAATACTGTAGATTTGCTTGTCAGTTGCTTGACCTTAACCAGCTGAGCATGTCCCTTAGTGGCTGATGATATGTGCATCTCTGATCATGAGCAGAAGTATTGGGTGTGCATAATAACCATGTGTTGAGAGGAATTCTTTGGGGTTTGAATAATTCACCCCTGGAAACATGGGTGTTTCATTCAACATCCTTAAACATTCCTTATTTAGGGAACTTTTGAGTGGGATGAGCTACTTGAAGAAAATTCTAACTGGGCCCCACCTGCAAGGTCATGCACTGTTTATCTTGATATAAGGTCACCATGTCATGCACAGATGATTGTCATGTATGTGCCTAGTGTACCCTTAGATGGATAGTCATGATTGGTATATTGGGCTTCATGTATTTGTACCCCAGTGTCACTTTATCCTCTCACTCAGTAATAATAATAATTGTTTTGCATGGACACAAGGACACAAATTTTATTTGGGGTTGGGGGTTTAGTTTATTAAGTTGATCTCTAGGTTTTTGATTGAGACTTTATTTTATCAACCCTGGAAAGATAAAAGGCAAAGTTTACCATAGCAAGATTTGAACTTGGAATGTAAAAAGATTCCATTAATGTCTGATGCTTTACTGATTCTATCAAATTCTCTTACTTTAGGGATGATGCCGTCCAATGCTTAACCTTTTGTTTTTAGTCTACTGTATTGGAATTTTGTCTGATCCTCTCTTGTCTGCCCAACTCTCTCTCTCTCTCCCACCCATTATTTGCTGATCTGTTTGTTTTAGAAAATCGCATTGATTCTATTGTCTTGTCAGGAGATTAAGATTAATCAACAACATATTTAATCTTCCTCTAAGCAATTAATTAGGATATTAAATGCAGTTGTGACTTTAAATCATCACCGTCCCAAACTTTGTATTAATTGTTCTATAATGAAGCATTTAGTGTGTTAATGAATTATTGAATAGTGAGACACATTGTCTCATGGAGATGAGGACTACTTTATGAAAGGTCAAAGGTTAAAATTCTGTTATGGTTCATGTTATTGATGTTGAGTAGTCTATATCAAACTAGATTAAAGTATGACCGTCCCATCTTTACAGGTGTATCCAGGAATATATTATCCATTATTTTTCTTTTCTCATGAAGAGAGGATTTGCTGAGGAATGTTTTGGCTGCTTTTTCTAGTAGGCGGAGAAACCATATAAAGGTTGCCTTCTTGCCTTGTGGCTGTCATGTTATTTATTTGAATAAAGTAGATTATTACCCTCGTTGTCTCAGTTTGTCTAAACACTCCACCCTGGTTGTTAGTTTTAAAATAATACCCTACTCCTGTTGTAAAATTACATTCTCCAGGAATTATTTAAATCTCTTTGGCCTCTTGAACAAATGTCTTCCACTGTAGACTGGGTCAGTCAATGCCTTATAAGTGAATTTGTTTTCATGGAAATTGTGCAGAGGCCATCCATATATTTATGCAAGTGTTTGTGTGTTTGCTTTTCCCCACTTGACAACTGGTGTTGATTAGCTTATGTTTCCCTGACTTAGCAGTTTGGTAAACAGAGGCTGAGAGAATAAGAACCATACTTAAAAATAAGTACTGGAGTAATTTCTGGTTGACTTAAACTTTTCAAGGTGGTACTCCAGCATGGCTGCAGTCCGATGACACAAACGAGTAAAAAAAAATGTTTTACAAATTATAGGCACAGGCATGGCTATGTGGTAAGAAGTTTCCTTTCCAACCACATGGTTCCGGATTCAGTCCCACTGCATGGCACCTTGGGCAAGTGTCTTTCTACTGTAGTCTTGGGCTGATTATAAAGCCTTGTGAATGGACTTATAAATGGAAACTGATAGAAGCACATTGTATATACACACACACACACATACACACATGTACACATGTACACATGTGTGTGTGTGTCTGTGTTTGTCCCCCACCACCTCTTAACAACTGGTGTTGTTGTATTTATATTCCCTTAACTTAGTGGTTTGGCAAAAAAGACTGATTGAATAAATACCTCGCTTTAAAAAAAGTGAAGTACTGTGGTCAGTTCCTTTGACTAAAATTCTTCAATACTGTGAACCCCACCACAAGACTTGCACTCTAATGACTGAAACACATAAACCACAAAAGACAATAGTTCCATCCATTCTGGCACTTATAGATACATAAGTATTATTATAAAGTATTAATTATGTGAAGTTAATCCATTAACAGACCTCAAAAACCCACTGAACTTGTAGTAAACTCCTTCACTCTCTGTAACATTCAAGCAGATGAAAGACATGGGTAACATTTCCCAGAGGATGATCTGGTACATGTTGTAAGAGCCAGGTGACCTGCAATCCTGTGGAATTAAGTGTATTTGGTCAGAGAGCACCGGATTATTAATTGCATAGTCACCACACAGCACAGTATCAGTTGTTTCCAAATTAAGTGGCTGGTGGTCATGGCCTGTTAAGTCACTTAATACTGTGTATCACATTAGTTTGGTAGTATTTTAATTACTGGTTTAATCGGTGGAAGAGAACAATGAAACTACTGTTTAATTCATTTAGTGAACTGTTGAAACAGTGGTGAAAGAAGGACAGGCGATGAAATAAGCAAATAAGAATAAAAATAAAAATGCACTATCAGTGTTTTTCTGAAGGAGTTACAAGGTCTTTTATTCATCAACAACCTTGTTAACCATATTTTCTGTATAGTTGTAGAATAATAGATGTACATACATACATGCATGCATACATTTATATGCACACACACATATATGCATGTATGTGTATTTATTTATATATATTAATATTTGTATGTGTATATATGAATATATTTGTGTGTGTGTATACATGTGTATATATATATGTATGAATATATTTGTGTGTATAGATATATATATATATATATATGAATATATTTGTGTGTGTATATATATATATATATATATATATATATATGAATATATTTGT
>NC_142944.1:22220015-22251328 GCF_046866305.1 Octopus bimaculoides | reverse complement strand
TGTTAGCAAGGACATCCAGCTGTACAAATGAAGCTGAAATAATATGTGAATACGATGAAGTGTCTCTTACCCTGTTAGCAGAGCAGTATACTAAAATAAATGCTTGAAGTCTAACTGGGAGAAATGTTCAACCCATGCCAGCAAGGAAAGTGGGTGTAAAAAGATGATGATGAGAATGTTGATGATGATGAGAATGTTGATGATGATGAGAATGTTGATGATGATGATGATGATGATGATAATGATGACAATGATTGATAATGATATTTTTTTTGTTTAATTCAAATTATGATAAATGTAAACAAAGTTTGCTTTTAGAAACACTGAGATGTATTGAAAGAAACAGATAAGGAAATAATTTATTCTCAAATGCAGAATAATAATGGTAGTACAGCAGGAACAGGATAAAATATCCATATTCTTTTGTTTGTTTTTTATATGTTTTTCCTTTTCCATTCTGGCATAAGTTAGATGATTATATTACTAATGTATAACATAGGTGATAGGCACAGGTGTGGCTGTGTGGTAAGAAGTTTGCTTCCCAAACACATGGTCCCGACAAGGTTCAATCTCACTGGATTGCACCTTGGGCTGATCAAAGCCCTGAGTAGATTTGGTAGACAGAAACTGAAAAAAGCCCATCATGTACATATGTGTGTGTATGGTTTTTCCTCTCTTCCCACCACCACTTGACAACCGGTGTTGGTGTTATTTCTTTACTACCCACAAGGGGCTACACACAGAGGGGACAAACAAGGACAGACAAACGGATTAAGTAGATTATATCGACCCCAGTGCGTAACTGGTACTTATTTAATCGACCCCGGCGGAATTTGAACTCAGAATGTAGCGGCAGACGAAATACCACTAAGCATTTCGTCCGGCGTGCTAACGTTTCTGCCAGCTCGCCGCCGTAGTTGGTGTGTTTATGCCCCAGTAACTTAGTGGTACAGTAAAAGAAGGCCAACAGAATTAATACCAGGTATAAAAATAAGTACTGGGATTGATGCTCTCAACTAAAAGAATTCTTTAAGGCGGTACCCCAGCCCGGCCAGTCTAATGACTGAAACAAGTAAAGGATAAACAATATACACATACACACACATATTTAAAGGATGCTTTATATCTGTCTGTATGTGAGTGTATCTCCTATCTTCCATTTTTGCAGACATTCTTTTTGCTTGTTTCTGACTAATCAAAAGACTACATTTGTTTAAATTAAACTATACTACATTCAATTTGTTTAATTCTTCAACTTGCCTGTATGTTGTTGTCTTCTGTGTTTCATTCCTTCAGACTAATCATATTGTGCATCACCTCAGTGATGCTTGCTCTAAAGATAAGTGATACTGTGGGCCATATGGACCAAAACCATCATGCTGTTTGATCCTACAGCTGACAAGATTTATCATTAACTGGTTTTATGTCGACTTTGTGTATGTGCATTTATGAGTTTGTGCATGTATGTGTGTGTGTGTATACATATACACACACACATAAAACATACACTGATGCACAGACACATAAATACATATGTACATATATGCATATGTATATGTGTATATATGTATGCATATCATCCAAATTCATTCTCCATGCTGGCATGGGTTAATATATATATATATATATATATATATATATATATACACACACATACAGATACATATGTATATACACACACCACATAGACACAAATGTATTTTTGTACATGTACATGTATGCACACACACAGATATATCATATATACATTTATGTGTGTGTGTGTGTGTGTGTGGATACACATGTGAGAGATTGTGAGAGGAAGTTAGAGAGAGATGTTGGGGAGGGGGTGACATAAAGAGAAACGTTTTATATTTTAAATGTGGATTGTGTGAAGTATGAGGAAAGATAACTGACAAAAAAAAATGAAAAAGTTTTTAGGGTCACCTTCTTGTAGAGTTCTGTGAACATAAAGAACCACACCCCATTCTATTAGTTTATCTCTTTTCAGCTATATTTAGTGCAACAATGGTACCAGGGTGGAAGGAGGGGAGGGGGGTGAGAAGCAATTGGATAGGGTCAATGAGAAGAAAAAAAGCTAGAGATAAGAGAAAGGTAGGTGATGTGTGGTGGTGGTGGTGGTGGTGGAGGAAGAGGAATGAACAGAAAACAAGGTGTTACATAATTTTAGTGAAGGTGTTGGTAGGTAGTCATCACACCACACACACACACATACAGAAACTTGAATGCATGTACATACATAGATGTTCATACACACACACACATGCAATAAATACATGCATCAACATGCATTAATCAATGCACATACACACACACAAGACTATTAGCTGTACTTTCTTTTCCTTCAGTGTGAATGTTCTCTAGCAATAAAAATAATAACAACAATAATAATGATAATAATCAGAAGATTTCTTTGTACTATAGATACAACACCATAATAATAATAATAATAATAATAATAATAATAATAATAATAATAATAATGATAAATGGCCTGATGCAGCACCAGGCAGTGGCTCTCATGGCTTCTGATCTTAATTGATTGGAAGTGTTATCATGTACATTGTTTTGTCTTGGTATAAAAGATGGGCTACAGCAAATATTCTGCTCAATACCACAGATTTGCTTGTCAGTTGTTTGACTTTAACCAATTGAGCATGTCCCTTAGTGGCTGATGATATGTGCATCTCTGATCACAAGCAGGAGTAGTGGGGAAGCATCATAGCCATGTGTTGAGAGGAATTCTTTGGGGTTTGGATAATTCACCTTTGGAAACATGGGTGTTTTGCTCAACATCCTTAAACAACCCTTTATTCAGGGACCTTTTGAGCGGAATGGGTTACTCAACCTGAAGAAAATTCTAACTGGGCCTCACCTGTGAGGTCATGCGCTGTTTATCTTGATATGAGATCACCATGTCTTGCACATATGGTTGTGATGCATGCACCTGGTGTACCCTTATCAGACGGGTAGTCATGATGGTTATAATGGGCTTCATATATTTTACCCCAGTGTCACTTTGATGGCATGCACCGCTCTGTCACACAATAATAATAATAATAATAATAATAATGGTATGAGCACAAACTGCAGAGATTGGCAGAGTCGGAGACTAGCAAAATCCTCTAGGATTTCCCACTCCAAACAGATGAGGTTCTAGAGCATAACAAACTGACCTAGTGGTGGTTGACAAGGTGCACCATATATGCTATATAGTTGATGACCCACGAATAGTAAAAAAAGAGAGTGATAAAAAGATAGATAGATACAACCCTCTTAAGTACAAAATAGCCCGGCTATGGAAAATGAAGAAGGTAAGGATAGAGTCAATTATTGTTGGGTCCTTGGGGACAATATCAGAAGGCATCAAGAGGAATATAAAGGAAATTGGAATAGAGAATCCAGTAGAACTGTTACAAAAGGTTTGCCTCCTTGGCAGGGCCAGAATAATCAAGGAAGTATTAGATAGCTGAAAAGAACGGATAGCATGGTACCATAGGCTGCAGGTATAGTAAGCCCGCTATGCATGCAAGACTTCAAGAGTTCTAACAAAACCTGTGATGAAGAGAAAACAATAGTAATAATAGTAAAGATTATTTGCCAACATAACGTGGCAGTCCTAGTTAGGACAAATGCTACTGCTATTTAACCCCAGGAAACATCATCTCCAGCTAGCTATATAATAATAATAATAATAATAATAATAATAATAATAATAATAATAATAATAATCCTTTCTATTATAGGCACAAGGCTCAAAATTTTTGGGGAAGGACTAAGTCGATTACATCAATACCTGTACTCAACTAGTACTTATTTTATTAATCCTGAAAGGATGAAAGACAAAAGCCCACTACCTTACTCCTACTCCTACTTCTAATGATAATAATGATGATGATGATGATGATGATGATGATGATGATGTTGATGATGATGAAGATAATGCTGGTGGCTTGTAGAAAGCACCCAACACAGGCTGTTAAATGGTTCATGTTAGAGAGGGCATCCAGCTGTCACATTAGCCAATCAGAGTCTAATCAGCTCCAAGCTAGTTGGCCAGCTCCACGTCAAACCATCCAGCCTATGCCAGCACAGAAAATAGATTTCGAATAATGATGATGTTTCTATTTTTGATATGAGGCCAACAACTTTAAAAAAATGAAAGGGTAAGTTGGTTACAACAACGCCAGTGTTCAACAGATACTTATTTTATTGACCCTGAAAGGATGAAAGGCAAAGTTAATCATGGTGGGATTTGAACTCAAAACATAAAGAGACCAAAGAAATTCCACAAACTATTCATTTCTGATTTAGGCAGCAGTTTTGAGAGGAGAATGTCAGTCAGTACCATTGAACTTGGTACTTAACTGGTATTTTATTTTATCATAATATTTATTATATTATCAAAATATCTCAAATTTATGTCAGTGGGTGCACATTCAGACAGGAACATATATGCTTTAATCAACTCCAGTTCCAAATTAATTCTATAACATTCTAATGAAAGAAAAAAATATGTAAAGAAAATTTAAAAATTAAAGAAAAATAAAGGTGATATCCCTGGTGAGATTTGATCTCAGAAAGTAGAGAATTAATCAAATACTGCAAGGCATTTAGTCTATCACTAAATTATTTCCAAGACTCTAAATAAGAATTCTTTCTAATTCAGACAGAAGACCTGAAATTTTGGTGAGGGAGCTAGTTGATTGCATCAGCCCTAGTATTCAACTGGTACCTATTTCATTGACCCTCCCCACCGCCTTAATGAAAGGAAAATTCAACCTAACAGAATTTGAACTCAGAATGTAAAGACAAACAAAATATCATTAAGCATTTTGTCTTACAGGTTATCAATTCTGCCAGTTCACCTTCTCATGTCCCTAAATCATCATCATCATCATCATCATTAAACGTCTGTTTTTCATACTGGCATCGGTTCCAGTTTGACTGGAGCTGGCAAGGCTGGGGAGCCTTAGCAGACCCCATTGTTTGTTCTGGCATGGTTTCTACAGCTGGATGCCCTTCCTAATGCTAACCACTATACAGAGTATACTGGGCAGATTTTCATGTGGCACCAGCACTGGCAGAGTCACCAGACAAAAATTCCTCAACTGGGAGTGGTGAGTTAGTATTGAGAGGTGGTAGTTTTGAGCAAGTTGAGAGATTTAAGGGATAGAAGGGATGGATGTAAAAGTGTCTTGCTGCAGAGGAGACACATGGATGCCTCAGTTGGAGAACAAAGGAACGTGAGTCGGAGAGTTAGAAGAAAAGTGTGAATGGTGAGAGAAATGATGATGGTGGAGAGGTGCTGGAACTTGTCCACAAGGGACAACAGAGGTGGTGAGAATAGGTGAGATGATATAGAGGCTTGAGGGTAGGTGAGTGGGCAGGATGAGATGACTGCATGTATACATGTGTGCATATATATATATATATATATATATATATATACACACACACATACACATACACACACGCATATATACACACACACACACATATATATATATATATATATATATGTGTGTGTGTGTATATATATATATATATATATATATATATATATATATATATATATATATATATATATGTGTGTGTGTGTGTATATATATATATATATATATATATCTATATATACACACACACACACACACATAAATGTATATGGAAGTACACATTGGATAATGTAACATAAGATAAACCTATGTTTAACAAAAGAAAAAAAAAATGACAGGATGTTTGGTCACAGCTGGAACACCTTTGATCACAGCATTGACCTGGAGACAAAATAACAGCACCTACATGACAAATCAATATGGAAGGTATAAGTTTTCTTGTTTTCTCTTGATAAGGCTTACTTCTCCCCTCTTTAACCACAACCACCGCATACATTCTCTCTCTCTCTCTCTCTCACTATATATGTGTGTGAGACTATATTAAGTTCTGTCCTTTTTTTTTTTTTCCTTTTCCTTCCTCTTCTCAGGCAGCACCTGTGTTCAGTTATAAAAAAAAAACCCCAGCAAAAACAGAAATCTCTGGGTGATTGCATATGGACATATTAATAACGCCATGTATGCTCTTTGATGCATTTACCTTTCAGTATATGCATTTTAATACCAAACATGCAGATTGCTATCGGAATAAATTCTCATGCATTACTCAACTAAACTGCACATTGATATTGTGATGTCTCCCTCTCACACACACTACTCCCTCAGAATTTGAGGTGTTTCATATTTTATGAAATGAATGATTCTTTTAGGTTTTCTTTTTTTTTTTTAATCTTTTCCCCTTTTATCTCCTGAGACAGTGAATATTAAATCTGGAAAAATTAATGATGTAAGTGCCTTTAAGGTGTTGCATGTGAATCCAAAGACATGGTCTTCAGCAACACAAGAATCCAATTATCTTAATAGTAGTAATATATTTGTGTACGTGTAAATATATATATCATCATCATCATTGCCATCGCCATTTAACATCCACTTTTCATGCAGGCATTGGTTCGATAGTCTGACAGAAGCCAGAAGACTACCCCAGGCTACTGTGTCTATTTTGGAAGGGTTTTCTTGGCTGGATGCCCTTCCTAACACCAACCACCCAGCAGAGTGGATTGAGTGCTTTTACATGGCATCAGCACAGGTCAGGTCAGTTTTGTCAAGGTTTTTACAGCTGGATGTTCTTCTGAACACCAACCACTGGATGCTTTTTATGTAGCACTAGCATACATACACACACACATGCATATATATCATCATCATCATCATCATCATCGTTTAACATCCGCTTTCCATGCTAGCATTGGTTGGACGATTTGACTAAGGACTGATGAACCAGATGGCTGCACCAGGCTCCAATCTGATTTGGCAGAGTTTCTACAGCTGGATGCCCTTCCTAACGCCAACCATTCTGAGAGTGTAGTGGGTGCTTTTACGTGCCACCAGCACGTGGGCCAGTCAGGCGGTACTGGCAACGACCATGCTCAAAATGGTGTTTTTACGTGTCACCTGCACAGGAGCCAGTCCAGCAGCACTGGCAACCCCTCGCTCGAATGTTGTTTGCCATGTACCACCGGTACAAGTGCCAGTAAGGCAACGCTGATATATATATATATATCATTGCTATAATGCAAAAGTGTTGTAAATCCAAAACGTTGCTTTTTCAGAAAAACGACAAAATAGTTTCACCATTCCATAGTAGAACCATTGTACTACACTTTGACAATTTTTGATATCTTGGCATCTAAAGCAGCTGGAGATACCACACAAAGTGGTGCATGGCTTAGTGGTCAGGGTGTTGCATTCATGATCGTAAGATTGTGGTTTCAATTCTTGGCCCAGGCAATGTGTTGTGTTCATGAGCAAAACACATCATTTCATGTTGGTCCAATCCATTCACTGGCAAAAATGAGTAAACCCTGTGGCAAGCCAGCATCCCATCCAGAGCAAAGAATAAGTACAGCACAGAATCCAAGAAACCGACCTCAGGAGCCCATTGCGCATGAAGGGCCTTTGATCCTTTTCTTGACACACACATACACACATGTATATATGTGTGTATGTGTGTGTGAGAGCATATGTATGAGTCTCTGTGTATGTGTGTGACCACTGAATACTAAAGGTCATCTTAAGAAATTCACATGTGTAGCCAACCATGAAGAACAGATCAGAAATACAACCAAATAGAAGGCCAATCCCATTTAAATGCCAGCCAGTACCATCTACTACCATTCATAGCAGTCAGACATGTGCACTCATGCGGCACACACCATGGGTCTATCAGCTGGTACTAAATTCAAAGCACAAGGAACAGAGGAGATGGCTTTGAAGTCAACAATTTTAAACTAACAAAGACAATACTCATATATCGCCTGAGGAAACACAACTAGATCTCATTATGCAAACAAACAGTTGCAAGACGCAATGTATTGCTCACACGAGGAACTGAACCTGTGACCCTATGGCCATGATCCCATCACACTAACTACTAAGCCAGACACTTTCACAATGAACACACACTATTCTTTTATTAGTTAAGTCATGAAGCATGACCATGAGTATAGGAAATGACCCTCAAAAGTTATATTCAGTCAACTACCCCAAAATTTTGTCTACTCCTTGTTTTATCCATCTCATATTGTAGAGCAGTAAAATCGCTAAGCATTTCGCCCAGATTGCTAATGATTCTGCCAGCTCACCACCTTAATAATAATAATAATAATAATTTTTCAGATAGGTACAATACTTTTGTATTTGTGGCAGAATTATAATCTATTATATTGAGCCATCAACCCAAGAAGGACAAAAGGAAAATACAAACACACACACACACACACACACAGTATGGCTAATATGTATTGATATATCTCTTGCTTGATATGGTTGACTGATTCCTCATACTTCAATAGCAAAATTGATCAAGTGACTGTAAATATTCACAATAAAAACAAGTTTGCTATTGCTACGAACTTGTGGGTATATCCAGTTTACAGTCAGCTTACAACATGGACAGATGTTTCAACAAAACTAAATACATCATCATCATCATTTTTCTAACATCCACTTTTCCATGCTTGCATGGTTCTGACAGAATTCACTGAGGTTCATTTTCTATAGCTGGATGCCTTTCCTGTTGCCAACTCTCACCTGCTTCCAAACAAGGTTAATATTTCCTCCATAACCAGACATGTTTGCATGGAAGCCAGAAAATGAATGACACAGCTTGTATGACAGCATCATTTGCTTACAACCACAATGTATAATCAGGGCAAGGAGACACAAACACACATACACATACATAGAACCATCTTTATATGGCGATATGCATGGTTTATGTATGTACGTATCTGAAATCTGTCTGACTGATGAAGTATGGAAAAATGGATGGCAATCATCATCATCATTGTCATCATTTAGCATATGTTTTCCATGCTGGCATGGGTTGGATGGCTTCACAGGAAATGGTAAGGCTAGGGGCTGCATCAAGCTTCCATAGTCTGTTTTAAGCTTAGTTTCTACAGCTAGAAGTCCTTCGTAATGCCAACCACACCACAGAGTGTACTGGATGCTTTCTAAGTAGCACCATTACTAGTGCTTTTTTAGTGGCACCAGGACCAATGCATTTTACATGCCACCTTGGTTTTAGGACTTCAATTCTGTTATAGTGGGTGAGTCTTCTCATGTACAGTAATGATGATGATGCTAAATATAAACAAAGGAAAGAATCGGTCATAAATATTAGAAGAAATAGAAAATGCTGCACTTACTTGCATTCTCCCGGTACTTCACAAGATCCTTGAGTGGGATGACAACCAGCAAGACATATTGCTGAAAAGATTAAAAAATATATATATATAGATAGATATATAAAGAGAGAGATAGACATACATACTTATATTCTCTTACATATACATAGGTGCATGTGTGTGTGTGTGTGAGAGAGAGAGAGAGAGAGAGAGAGAGAGAGAGAGAGAGAGAGAGAGAGAGAGAGAGAGAGATAAAGTAATAATTTAACAAACATAGATTAAATTAGCAATGGACTGAAAAATAAATACAATGGTTAATATGTTAGACTTGAACCGTTCAAGGTGGAGCAAACAACAAGACTGTAGCTCACTGCTTGAAACCTGTGAGAGGGCACACATACAAATATTAAAAGGTTTGGAAGGTAACTGGGAAGTGTTCAGTTTTCCAATTCCAATAACAGATATTTACCCTACAAATGTGTTAAATTCTTTCTTACTTGGCGGTAGTATTATCAAGTGCATCCAAATTACACAAACATCATCATCATCATCGTCGTCGTTTAACGACCGCTTTCCATGCTAGCATGGGTTGGACGATTTGACTGAGGACTGGTGAAACCGGATGGCAACACCAGGCTCCAATCTAACCTGCCCTTCCTAACGCCAACCACTCAGAGAGTGTAGTGGGTGCTTTTACGTGTCACCCGCACGAAGGCCAGCCAGGCGGTACTGGCAACGGCCACGCTCATCTCGCTCGAGAAACCTCATGTGTCATCCGCACAAGAGCCAGTCCAGGGGCACCAGCAACGATCTCGCTCAAAAATCCTACAACAACCCCACACAAGAGCCAGTTCAGGGGCACCGGCAACGATCTCGCTCGAAGAAATTTCATGTGTCACCAGCACAAGAGCCAGTCCAGGGGCACTGGCAACGATCCCGCTCAAAATACTCCGGATACCATGAAAACATTCTCCAACCAAAACTTTGTAAGTGGATTTGGTAGACGGAAACTGAAAGAAGACCACCAAAACACTTTCACCGGAAATTTTTGTATATTCGGATTCTACATAATAAATACGGTGGAGATGGAGTATATGTAATCTGGGTATACCCCCACTTTTAAATTTTGTTTTTTTTACGGAATCCTATGTTTCAGACCATGGAGAATCCGATTCTGGAAAAATTTTTTCAAAAATCTCAATCCCCCCACCTGGTTTTTATATAGATCCACAGGGTAAACCTAACCCTAACTCAAACCCTAACCCTAACCCTGACCCAAACCCTGACCCTAACCCTAACCCTAACACTAGTTTTGTGAGATTTGGCTGTTATTTCTAGCATGTAAATAGCCTGCTTGGTGGGGGGGGGGGGATTGAAATTTTTCAAAAAATTTTTTTTCAGAATCGGAATCTCCATAGCCTAAAACGTGGGATTCCGTAAAAAAAAATTAATAAATAAGGGAGGGAAAGGTTCAGATTACATATAGTCCATCTCTACCGTAAATACTATATGCATAGAAAATTTCATTAAAAAAATATTCATTTTTCTGAAAGTTATGACCTCCCAAAGTCTGGGGAGTAAAACCCTGTAGTTATGCCAAAGTTTGTTTTCTATGTTTTCATTTCTCATTGTGTTTAACGTTTTTTTGTGATGTTCTGTACCCATATATGTATCTATGTATACATATAGATGTAGGTATATACATATATATATATATAGATATATGCATATGTTTATATATTATTTATATTATTATATGATCGAATGCCACGCATCCTTTTCCAAGTAAGTTTTATCTATCTATATATATATATATAAATAAATTTCAATAATAGGACGAATTCTTTTACAAGAATTTATCAAGTAGCTAGCGTGAAAAAAACCTCATAAGGGAAAAAATCCATCATTTATTCCCGAAATATATATTTATATTTATACATTTTTACCGAATGCGAGGAAATGCAACTCTCAAAGCCAACCCCTTAAAACCGGACTAAATTATAGATCATGATTTCGTAGTTATTGTAGTATTATACAACTTCTACTCGTCAGTATAATATGGTCCAGAAAAATAGAAATAAACAGTGAATCAACATACCAAACGAACACCATGTATCCAGCATAGCATATAGACGACTGTTCGTCGCTATTTCCCTGTGTAAGTGGCGGGAATTTCGAATTGCATCTCGGTAAATATGCCTCTTACTCAGAATAAATTCAGCACTGAATATATTCTGGTAATATATTTAATACTACAATAACTACGAAATCATGATCTATAATTTAGTTCGTTTTTAAGGGGTTGGGATCTATTTTAAAACGGGGGCGCCAGTTTTCATTTATGTTTTATGTAGTGTTTTTGGTACGGAAAGACTTTCAAACTTCGTATACTTATCTATTTTGTGTTATAGAACAGAAAAATATTTTTGTATTCGAATTTATTTCATGTAAAAAATTGTCTTATTTCGATAATTTCTACTAATCACTGACGTCTATTCAGTTGAAAACAGTTAGTGCTGTAACGGTGTATATCGTATTAATCCCCTAACCCTAACTAGACTGTTAACCGTCAGTGGCCCGGGAACAAAATTTGCTTAGGGGGTGCAAACTCAGTTTCAAAATTTGGCACTACTGGAGAAGTGTGGATCCAAGTTCTGGGAGTATGCATGTCACAAATTTGCGCATGTGCCCGTGTTAGTCGTAAGTAGTCAAATTTAGCACACAGGTAAAAAAACGAGACGCTCGCTACTTGCTGTAAATGGAGGGTGGGTTATCCATCTAATACAAGAAGAAAATTGCAGATAAATTGAATAAAAACATGAAAAATAACAAAATGATATTTCATTGAAAAGTAAACCATTCTGAAAGATAGTTCAGAATGTTTTCAAAACATTCATCTCCAGCTTTTCCCATATTTTATTAAGGGTTAGGGATTAGGGTTAGGGTTTAAAGTTAGGGGAGGTGAATGTTTTTTCAGTATTCAATGATTATTTTTCACTTTTATATTCAACTTATCTGCAATTTTCTTTTTGTATTACATGGATAACCTCGCTCCTTTTACAGCAAGTAGCACGCGTCCGAGCATCTCGTTGTTTACCTCTGTTTACCTCCTTGCGTCTCGTCATTTGCCTTGTGAGCTAAAATCGACTACTTACAACTAATGCGCGTGCACGCGCAAATTTGTGATATGCACACTCTCAGAACTCAGGTCCACACTTCTCCTGTAGTACCCAAAATTTTTACAAACAAGGTGAAGTTTTCTAATTTGGGTATCAAAGCAAACAAATGTTCAATAATAACTTTTATTATTATGAGTATTGACTGGAAAGTTAACAGGATGACCATTATATTGTCATAGAATGTGACCAAATGAAGTTCATTTTTAAATATTAGGATCTTTTCTGCTTGATTTCACCTTCTGAAATTTTAAAATCAAGCGAAAATTTTCAAATTTGATATATTGGTGTAATTTTTCCCATTGAATCTGATGCTATTCACTTATTCCAGAAAAACTTTAGAAAACTGTAACAGAGGTTTAAAGTTTGATCATTTTCCCCTCCATCAGAGAACAGGATGTGGAAGCTGGCATTTTGTACAAAGTGACAACATTACAATGTTAAAAGATTCAACGATGGAAGTTTTAATAAAGTTTTGTGAAATGTTGGATAAACATACTGTTGGTTTAGTTCATGTGAACAATACACATTTTTGAAATTGGAATAAAATTGACGCAATTGAAAAGTGAAAATCAAACAGAAAGGATCATCTGCATACTTCTTTCAGTGATTCATTGCTTCGATTGACTTGGAAAAGAAGCTATCCTGTTAGTTAAACAAGTTTTCAACAGCTGATAAGACATCATCACTATGATATTGGTTCCAAACCGAGGATTTTCTTTTATATATGTAGGGGATATAGATAATAAGATGAGGTCAAATCATTAAAGTAGGGAGGGTGGCTTAGCAGTCGAAAGCCAATCACACACAGCAGCCATCGAAACCAATTACTTGTGCACTGGAGTATTTGTTTCGATGAAAGAAAAACACTCGACAGTTTTCCTAGCGTTTGGCCTTGATAGCCTTTCGCAACTGCCTTAGAAAGGTGGCACAGTACAGCACTCTCCATTGATGGTGAGAGCCTTTGAAAGTAGTCAATAAACACGATGCTTTTTGCAATTCAAAATACTGAGGCCATCACCTTCCCTGCAGATTAAACGATCTTGATGACCTTCTTTAGAGTAAGTGTTGAGGAGTGTCTCCACTGTTAGATTATCTCTTATTCTCTAACTCAAAATGATAAACCCAACACATTTAAGGAAACTGGATTTGCCTCAAGCAATGTCAGATATTATCGAAATGTGATCAGCCTGGTGCCCTTTTAATCAGGTGTCAGAAGAAGCAACACCCACCAAGCAGAAACTTTCATCATGCCAAATTTATTGTGTAGAATATTCTCAGCTCTCACACGTGATATGCTAATAACATTGGCAATTTATTTATTTTTTGTCCAGTTGCAGACTGTTCAGATCATTAGTCTTCTCAAAATTATCTCTGCTCAAATCAGTTAATCAGCTGTGCACTGTTGATAAAACTGGAGCATCATCCTCCGATATATCAACATGTTCTTGGGGACTAAATCCTTTTTCTACAGGTACTTGATAACAGCATGATGTCAAATTTTATTCATCTTGAAGAGAAGTCACTAATAGTTACTTTTGAAGTTTTCTCTGAACATTCAAATGTCAGTTTACCAAGAAAGAAATAATGAAGCTATAAGTAGTGTTAAAATGGAAGTAAGCCGAGTTTTTGCATCACTCCATAATTCACACGTATATGAAAAAAACAGTATCAACATATTCCAAAAGTTTTCCTACGCTCAAACGTTTTGTAAATGAAACGTTTCATGAAGATGCACAAAGTGTTTTCATCGTATATTTTTTTATGTACATGCAATATGACACAATGTGTAAGACGGTGCTGTCATTGTGGTATGGAGCCAGCTCTTCAAACGGCGAAGTGCACTGAATGTTCTTTCGCTTGATGCAACAGATACAGGTGAAGACAAGACAAGCTGCATTAACGCCAACACTTGTAGCACACTAGAACGAAAAATAGCATCAGACACTCTCCATTTTTCAACTATGTCATTAAATGATTTAGGCAAATTTTCCCTTTCCGTCCATAGGCCAGCAAGAAGTTTGATTTGAGATGACAGTAAGAGTAAATCAAAAGAAGCAGGTAGAAGCAGGTGCATTTTCAAAGTTAAATACTCCACATTTGACTGCTGACAATAGCAACTCCTCTTGCTCAGAGCATACACGTATTCCCTGTTGCTGAAACCGGTGAGTCAATTCATTTTCGATGACAGCCACCATAGAGAAATATTGCAGACGCCAGTCATCGGTGACAGAAAGAGCAACTTCTTCAATAGTTGTTGTGTGCCTAAAGCGCAGTGATGTATTTTTAGATCGCGAAATGTTGGGCATTTTCACCAAGTCAGAAGAGGATACTTCATCAAAATATTTTTCAAAAACCTTCTCACTTCTCATTTTTGAAAGAGTTTTTCAACTTTTCAATCAATTTCAAGCAATCACCGGCTGTCGTGCCTGGATGCTGTAAGCTACGTGCCACTGGCTCACATACCCCAAATATATCCCCAGTGATTTTAATGCCGAACAAAATGGAAGCTTTGCCAGATTGCTTTAGCAGCCCTTTAACAGTAGCCTTTGTTGTTGCTCTTAACGAGAAGTCATTAAGAAAGTCAAGCAAAACAATTTTGAATATTCTTATAATTGTTTTCTGCTTGTTTCAGTGCTGTTGCTCTAATGCACCACCGAGTTGGACACACTGCTTGCAACACAAAGATTTGTCCATTGTGCTTTTCTTTTTGGTGACTCTTTTACAAGAATGGCGCATTGATGAACAAAGTTCAGTGCATCAGCTACAAAGGTAACCTTAAAACTAACTTCTTGGAGGACAAGGTCTAGAGAGTGGTTTCCACAGTGTACAAAATATGTACCTGGGAACAAATTTTTCAATCACATTTGTACACCTGAAATGTTTCCACTCATGGTACTTGCACCATCAAATGAAAAACAGCATAACTTTGAGCCAAGTGAAATGTTTAGGTGACAAAAAACATCTAGAATAATCTTAGTCAGTGTCTTCGAAGAGCAATCACGGGGATTATAAAAACCTAGAAAATCCTCATTGACATTCAGGTCTTCAGAAACGTACCGGACAGTGATTGATACTTGTTCCATGCCAGAGCAATTAGTGGTACCATCACATATAATGCCAATAAATCTGGAATTTTCTACTTTTATTTTGATCTCGTAAAATGTTATGAGCATATGCCTCTAAAATTTCATTTTGAATTGTATCAGAGAGGAAATTGTTCCGACGCTTAAACCACTGGCTTACTTCTGCACTGCATTCTTCAGCAAGTTCCCTTACAAGATTTACAAAGTTTCCCATAAGATTTTGAATTTCTGTTGAATACAACATGGCAGATGATTAAAAAGAGCAGACACAAGAAAGAAAAAATAAGTAAAGAACCACGTATAAGGCCACTGAATTGTAACGAAAGAACTCTGGTCGAACAAAAACCTGAAAAACAAATAGCGAACATCACACAAATAGTGCTTGTGTTTTTATTGGCAAAACCAGCAACATGACCTCCCATCCAATATGCTTCAAAAGACGATAGGCCATACTAGAGCACCGTCTTTTATTTGAAGAAATCAACACCAGGAATTATTCTTTGGAAGCCTCGTATTAATTCTATCGCCTCTTTTTTCGAACCGCCAAGTTACAGGGGCATAATCGCATCAACATTAGTTATCAGGCGATGGTGGGGTGACATACAGACACACAAATATATACATTCGTATGTATATGCATTCGTGTATGTGTGCTTGCATATGTACCTACCTACCTCTCTCTCTCTCTCTCTCTGTATATATATATATATATATATACACACACACATTGTGATAATATACGGTAAAACTATATAACCGGAGGAGAGCTTACTCTACAAGTAGAGAAGTGGGTAAATATAAATAGACCTCGTAACGATACCAGCTACCAAATGGTTTCACAGCGAACTGGGGCCCCAAATGACCTTTGTAAAGTCATTGGGGAGAATCCTGAGCCGATTATCGAGGTCTATTTATATTTATATATATATATCGTATATTTATAAAGAGGGCAAATTCTCCGTAGATTGAAAAAAAAAAAGATGAACAACTTTAATCGATTTCCGAACATTATTGGGTTCTCATCAGAGGCGTAGTGGTTCAAACAAGAAAAATAGAACTTGTTGAGTCAGTCTAAATAAGTATAGATTTATTCATCAGAGAAAGTTACATAGTGACTGAAGGTTCGAGAGTTTCGTGCAGAGGCACTTATCAAACTAATTAAATCAACGTTTTCTATATAAAACGAAAAAGCAAGACACTATCGGAAACAGATATGACGCAGATACTATTTTATATATAGGCAGGAAGACTTTTGGTTAATAATATGACAGAATTAAGGCAAGATAAAAATATGAAAGGCGTCTATATATAAGGCATTCTGCCTAAACTACGTCTTTAAGATATGATTTGTTAGTAGTAACGCTAAAAGGAAACTATTTCCTAAGGAACTCAAGAGAAGGATAAAAAGAGCAGATAGAGAGGAATAAAGACAAAAAGGAAAGTAAAGATTGAATGAAAAGGTGAATCAAGACTAAAGTTGGAGTTGAAAAAAGGCACTTACTCAGGCAGTGGTCAAGCAAATAATGGTCGTTTTGTATTGAAATAATTCTGAAGGGGCTTTATTTTTAGACTGGGGTCAAACGGTCGAATCTATTCAACCATGTTTTAAGTCTTTAGCAACACCAATTACAAAGAACTTGGGAGTGGAGAGAAGTATTGATGGGCAGAAACTGGGTGGGAGCTGTCTTCAATAATTCAAGTAATGCTATACGTTCAAAATTAACCATACATGCTGGTTTTGTTGTTGTTATTGTTGCTGCTACTGTTGTTATTGTCACTTCAGAACTCCCTAGGGAATTTTATGCTAGCTTCATCACTTATTTATTTATTTTTTTACTGATAGATTTTAGACACTTCTTTCCTGCAACTGGTAAGATTATGTAGGGGGTGCAAATTTTGATCTTGCACCCCCTGAAAATTCTAGGGGGTGCGGATGCACCCGCTGCACCCCCTGTTCCCAGGCCCTTGTTAACCGTAACCCTAAACCTAACCCTAACCCTAACTCTAAAATTGTTACACACATACATACGCACAGCGTAATTTATTATATAAACAATATAGCCGTATAAATTACGATTAAACCGGATGAAATATGTCACAGGGAATAACATTTTTATGACCGCCCAGCAGTAACTCTATTGAGCTGAATAGACGTCAGTGATTGGTTGAAATTACAGAAATACGACAACTTTTACATGGAATAACTTGCGAATTCCTTTTTTTTGTTAAGAAGACTAAGAGTAAAAGATGTTTTATATGACACATTCTACCAGTGTCCCAGGTTTCAAAGTGTTTCGTTAGTGTTTCGTTAAGAAAATACTGGCGCCCCGTTTTAAAATAGATCCAGGGGTTGGCTTTGAGAGTTGCATTTCCTCGCATTCGGTAAAAATGTGCTTTTTTTATAGTAGTCTGACCTTAGAGTCCCTCAGGGCGTGAGGCGTTATTGTATAGTAATGCCCTTATATAAATATATATATATATATATATTTCGTATGTGTATTTCGTGTGCAAGATTCTTGATGTGGATACGTGTGTTGAAAGAAATACAATTAAACCTTGGGAGAGGCATTATGCCGGTAATAAACACACGCACTGGTTCAGTCCTTTATTAATTTATATAGTTTTTTGTTAGATTATTTCATTGCACTCTTGCAATCTCTTCAGTAACTTGTCTCTCCACTTCCATTTATTTTGAAATATATGATCTAGCGTTGTTTCGAAACTGTTTGGTATGAGCATGTGAGTGTGTGCAAGCTCGTATGTGTGCACGCTCATATGTGTGCATGCACTTATGTGTTCGTGCTTATATGTAAGTATGTGCGTCCATATGTGTTTGTAACAATTTCGTTTATATCAGATCAGATAGAGACTTTTAAATTAATTTATTTACGTTCATATTCCGCATCATATGTGTGAACAACACACGCAACCATGGGCAATTGTAAGGCCCTCATATACGTGTATTTGGTGTTTAAAATTGGTTGCGTTTCAGTTATGAGGACCGACTCCTGTATTCGTTGCAACGATGCGTCACCGGGGTGTCTAGACAGGATTTCTATGCTAATTCTGTCCAGTACACCACCATGTTGTTCTTTGGCATGCTGGTAGAGCACCGAGGTTTGTTTTTGATTATTATAGTCCCTCCAATGTTCGTTTACACGCTCAGCCAAACTTCTTGCCGTTTCACCTATGTATGTCGTGTTTCTGTTTTTACACTCACCATCCATACAGCTTATTTTGTAGACTACATTTCTGGCTTTGCAGTTGGCACCAGGACTATTTTTGCACACAATGCAACTCTCCTCAACACACCTTGTTCTTCTGAAGGGATATGTTTTACATATTATTGATCTAATTGATCTCCCTGGTTTTTCTATAACATTTATCCTCAACTTGGTACTTTTGAGGATTTTTCGAAATCTGCAGGCCAGTTCTCCGTGTGGCGTGGCGTCCACAAACATTACTCTCTGGAACTTGTCGGTATTGTACCACGTGGTCTTTTTGTTTGTTTTGTCACTAATCCTTTGTAGTCTATTCCACTGTTTGTTATGGTATCTAGGTTGTGTTCCATTTGTATCTTATATATATATCTTATATATATATATATATTTGTATCTTATATATATATATAAAAATGCATGTGTATATATATATGTGTGTGTGCATAAATCTTTAAATCTTAAAAATGTTTCAGCTTCAAAGCTGCGGTCATGCTGGAGCACGAATATATATAGATTACATATATGAATGTATTTATAAATAAATACATACAAACATTGCTAAGTGATTTATTGATGCAAAATGAAAATATTGAGCCCCAGGTGCAAAAGTGAAGATGGAAATTTATTAGTACAGAGGATGGTGGGATAAATATATATAGATAAACATAATCCTGTTTATCTGCTCACAGTTAAACACACACACACACAAATGAGGTGAGAGAGAGATATTGAATAATATATATAGAGAGAGAGTGGAAGGGACCACCACTAATTCCACTCAGAGACCCCCCTTCCCCATCCCCCACAACTCTGCAATCATCATCACAGACCAAAAAGGGGAAAATGGGATATACATAGAAAGAGATTTGAAGGAGAGGTAAGATAAAGCTGTGACTAAAGGGGCCACATCTACACTGTCAGGTTATTGGTTAGACACTTGATATCCTAGTTTCCACAGAATGAAACGTATTTGTAAATATAAGCCTGTGTGTGTGCATGTATGTACATATTTGTGTGTGTGTGTATAGATGTATACATACATGCATACACAAACACATACATATACACATGCATAATCTATATATATTCGTGCTCCAGCATGACTGCAGCTTTGAAGCTGAAACATTTTTAAGATTTAAAGATTTATACACACACATATATATATATATATATACACATGGATACACAAACATTGCTTCTAGAAGAAGCAGAACTCAATACATGTGTGCATGTGTGTGTGTGTATGTGTGTACACACATGCATGCATGCATGCATGCATACATACACTCATGCATACACACACACATGCAGACATGCACACATACATACTTACACACACGCACACACACACACACACACATTGAAACAGACAGAAAAATTACGTGAGTAAGTCAGGGTCAGAAAGTTTCATACATTGCACATATCAAGTTTTGTAAGTGCCATGCACAAAACTTTTTAGACACCTTCAAAACTTTCCAACCTTAAATAGTGCGTCAGTTTTGAAGAATGCCTGATTCCTTGAAATCATCTCCCTTTCTTGTTTGAATTTCAAAAACTTAGGCACATCACAAAATCTCAGATTTTCTAAGTCTTCCCAGCTTTTCAAACATAAACTATTCCTAGACATTAAGAATTTCTGAAAATCTAAATAAAAAGCATTGGTATTCTTAAATTAAGCATAACAAACTTTCCAAGATAGTCAATAGTTTAAATAAAGGCGCTGGAGTGGCTGTGTGGTAAGTAGCTTGCTTACCAACCACATGGTTCTGGGTTCAGTCTCACTGCGTATGCATGCATGTATATATCTATATACAAGTGTCTTCTACTATAGCCTCGGGCTGACCAAAGTCTTGTGAGTGGATTTGGTAGAAGGAAACTGAAAGAAGCCCGTCGTATATATCAGTTGTGACGTGCAAGAGAGACGATTGCGCTGGTATGGACATGTGGTGAGAATGGAGGAGGATAGCTGCGTGAAAAAGTGCCACACCCTAACAGTTGAGGGAACCCGTGGAAGAGGTAGGCCCAGGAAGACCTGGTGAGAGGGATAACTCCCTTGGCAAACAGGACACAGTCGTGTGTCGATAAGCCAGCTGGAGGAGATGTCCTCCTGGGGCTAAAAGCAACAGTAACATCCACCCCTAGGGGTCAGCCACACTTAAGTGGCAATATACTACACTTTATCGTGCAGTTACTGTTAATACTTCATTTAGAGAATTAACATTGTATATATATATATATATATATATATAAAGCTGAACATTAGAAGCATCAGTTGTGGCGTGCAAGAGAGACGATTGCGCTGGTATGGACATGTGGTGAGAATGGAGGAGGATAGCTGCGTGAAAAAGTGCCACACCCTAACAGTTGAGGGAACCCGTGGAAGAGGTAGGCCCAGGAAGACCTGGGCTGAGGTGGTGAGGCAAGACCTTCGTACATTGGGCCTCACCGAGGCGATGACTACGGACCGAGACCTTTGGAAATGGGCTGTGCGTGAGAAGACCCGGCAAGCCAAGTAAGATCGTTGCCAGTGCCCCTGGACTGGTTCTTGTGCGGTTGGCACATGAGATGCACCATTTTGAGCGTGGCCGTTGCCAGTACCGCCTGACTGGCTCCTGTAGGATTTTCGAGCGAGATCGTTGCCAGTGCCCCTGGACTGGCTTGTGCGGGTGGCACATAAAAGACACCATTTCAAGCGTGGCCGTTTTCGTGCGGGTGACACGTAAAAGCACCCACTACACTCTCTGAGTGGTTGGTGTTAGGAAGGGCATCCAGCTGTAGAAACTCTGCCAAATCAGACTGGAGCCTGGTGTTGCCATCCGGTTTCACCAGTCCTCAGTCAAATCGTCCAACCCATGCTAGCATGGAAAGCGGACGTTAAACGATGATGATGATGATGATGATGATGATGATGATGATATATATATATGTGTGTGTGTGTGTTTGTGTTTGTTCCCCTAGCATTGCTTGACAACTGATGCCGGTGTGTTTATGTCCCCGTCATCTAGCAGTTCGGCAAAAGAGACCGATAGAATAAGTACTAGGCTTCCAAAGAATAAGTCCTGGGGTTGATTTGCTCAACTAAAGGCGGTGCTCCAGCATGGCCACAGTCAAATGACTGAAACAAGTAAAAGAGTAAAGAATTGCTCAAATTTGCTCGATGGTAAAAAAAATTCTACGATAACTGTTCTAAAACATTAATTGGGAATCTAAGACTGTGGTAGATAAGCTGAATATCAATAATCTGCTGTTATTAGCTAAATACCAAGCATCAATTTGTAACTATTAAAAATCTTGAGGAAGATTTTGATTCTAAATCTAAAAGTAGGCTGACACTACTAAATCTGAAATCAATCTGGTAAGAAAAAAAAAAAGATAGAGTAAGTTTGATATATATAATATTAGCAAAGCTACTAATCTCCAGTAATGGAACAATAGTAACACTGAATTTGCCTTTTTAATGATATTGGTTTCAAATTTCAGCATAGGGCCAGCAATTTTAGAGGAGGAGCCAAGTTGAATAAATCAACCCTAGTGCTCAACTGGTACTTATTTTATTGAACCCCAAAAGGATGACAGGCAAAGTCAGCCTTGGTGGAATTTGAACCCAGAATTTAAAGATGGATGAAACGCCACTAACTATTTTACTTGGTGTGCTAAAGATTCTGCCGGCTTGCCACCTTCCTGTTTAGTGATATTAAGAACAAAGCGTGGTACCAAATTTACTCAATTTGTTATAGCGGGTTTTCATCTCTCTACCTCTAAGTCCTTATTATAGATTTTCCCCAAGTTATATTATATTATAACAAAGATATAGAAATAATAATGCATGTTAGGAAGACAATGTTCTATGACAAAGTTTCTGCTTTGGTTAAGAAATATGACCTAGCCAGGTCTTTCAGTGTAAGCATGAGTCTGTTAGACAGTGCCAAGGTTTGTGTTGAGATGTATAAACCTTGTTGGTTTATACATCTCAGACTGATGTTGGAAAAGATCTACTTTAGAATATTTTGGCCGATATCATAATAAAAAGTTAGCCATTTCCAACAATGCTAACTGACACACATTAAATAAACTAAGGGAAGAACAAAATCTAAATCTTCAGTACTTTAGAACAACTATGGCAGTGATAAAATTGACTGTAGCTGATTTCCAAGACATTATTCCTAACCTTAGCAACAGTCTATACAACCTTTACAAGCACTTAATCAGAAGCTTGCTGACAGTAATACAAGATCATGTCATTCATCTATTGTAGTCAAGAACCATGTCAGTAAGTAGAAGAATGTTGATATGGTAATGACATATTATTGTTATGGAGAATTGAAGTCAGAGAATTTAAAGACAAGCTAAACCTGGATCAATAATACACCAAGCTCTGACCCCCAAAATTGTTCTTAATTTAGACACAAGGTCTGCAGTTTTGAGGGGTAGTGGTTGGTTAATTATATTGGTCCCAGTTCTTTGACTGGAACTTTATATCTTCTATGCTGAAGAGTTAAAAGGAAAAGCTGACCATAACAAGATATTAACTTAGAATGATGAAAAGCCTTACTATGATATAAATATATATATATATATATATATATATATATATATAAAGTAAAATCCCCAGAATTACACCTGAAGAATATTGTCCATACAGAAACATTAATACTTGCCAGCCAAGTGAACCCTGTAAAGTTAAATGCATTATTTGTCCATTAAGCAGACATCCAATATTTAAGCTCCAATTAAGGCCATACTATTGAGTGATATACAGGGAAGACTGAGGGAGAATTTAAGATACATTATTATTTCCATCAAACTAGTTTCAGAATTATTGAAAGATATAACATAGATTAAGCTTTCCTATTATCTCTGATATTTGAAAGACAGAGCTCTCAATTACAGTGTCAGAAGAAAATCCTTGAATGATTCAAGCCATATAAGAAGGGCATCGAGAAATGTGATTTGTGCACAGCTTAAAAGAGTCCAAAAGTAAAACATTCATGAGGTCATGTAACTTAGTGGTTAAGATGTTGCATTCATGATTGTGATTCCAAGACCAGCCAGTTCCTTGTGTTGTTGAACAAAACTCCTTCATTTCCTGCTGCTTGCAATCACTTTAATGTCTGATGTGTAGCACACTGTGCAAAGCTGATTTCATGTAGAGAGTAAGCTCACGCAAAACACAATAAGCAAATCATCTGTGCAGGTTGTTCAGTAAGAAACTGTGGAATCATCTTTCTCAGACTTGAGAGATTACCAACTATTAAAAACATACAAGACAATCAAACAATTACCTTAATTCTAAATTCAAAATACTAATAAATAAAAAAACTGTTGGCATAGCAAGAAATTTATTTCAAAGGTCTTGATCTGAACTGCTTTGCAGGAATAATGGACAGATGACTATACTTTAACGTCTGCACAATATTGTACCTTAAACATCAGCCTTAACAAATTGCGCATTCCAGCCATTCCTAATCCCTGGTATACTTTCCAGCCTTATTTTCTAACTGCACTTTCCCAAATGATACATTCTTATATATATATATATTTTCTTTTCAAATTTTTTTAGGTGTTTCCCCACCCTTTTATTTTTTCCTTAATCATGTTTTTTTCTTTGTGCCAGACCCAACCCTGAGTCTCTCCATCTAGCTTCTCTCTGCACACAAACCAATCAACCCACTTATTTTAGCTACCACCCTATCTGTCTATCTATCTATCTATCTACCTATCAATCTACCTACCTACCTATCTACCTATCTAAACCTTTATCTATCTACATCTGCATTTGCATACGAACATACATGAGTGTGAGTGTTTAAGCACATGTGCATATGTGTGCATATAAATGTATATACATAAATAATTATATGTATATACATAAGTGTATGTATTTGTATACATATGTCCACACACACATACACGCTTCCAACCTGCCAGCCCACACACACTCTCTCTCTCTCTCTCTCTCTTGTGTTCTCTACCTTCTGTGTTTCATCTCTCTTTCTGCCTCTCTCTCTCTCTCTCTTTCTCTCTCTCTCTCTCTCTCTTTCCCTCCCAGCCTTGCTCTGTTACAACAAAATGTTTCATATTACTTGTCTGTGTTAAAACATCATTATCATCATCATCATTAACAGAACATCGAACCAATTCCGTCTATAGCAACAGCAGCATTTAATAGAAGCTGGAAATATTGATTGCACATCAATAGAGTTAACAATAGATATCGGCTGTACGAAGCCATATTCATACGATGCCACCATGGAAATTTACATTACGCTCAATCTGAGTCAATGGAAAAATCTCATCACAGCTTCTAAATGTGCTAGAAATAGAAACCAAATCCCTCCCAAATTTGTCATGATAAAAAAAAATAGGAGGGTTGAAGGGACTGGTATACATTGGACAATGTACTGTATTTTAGCATGTCTAAGGAACCCCCTAATTTTTGGGGCTTAAAATTTGGAAAAAAGGGTTTTGTAAGGGGTTATAATACTATCCATGTATAAGAAACTCCCATATTTTTTTAACCTAATTTTTGACAAAAAAAAAAAGGGTTCCTTATACACATTAAAATATGGTTATTCCGGATTCACTGTGTTGGGAAAAGAAACAGGGTGGTCATAGTTGGAATGCTTTTGATTATTTGTCTGCTGGGCTGAGGACTTACTTGGGGCTAAACAACAACTTACAAGGTGAGACAGACAGACAGACATGGAGGCTGTCATAGAAGTAGAGGTTTGTAGTATAAATATCGAAGTGGAATTGAAAGAGAGGACAATGTTTTTTTTTTTTGTTCTTTAAATACTATTTCATGACATTTTTTTTTAATGCTTGCTGACTTGGAATTGTTATGGAATTCTTTTGGAACAATTATTTTTACACCTGGATTCATATTCTGTTGCTAAGTAGTCAACTGTGGAGTAAAGAGTAGAAACATTTTCCCTTTAGGTAGAAAAAATGGTAATGGCATCAGCAGAATTAGACACATTGCTCAGGAACACACCAAGAAAAAAAGATCTCTCTTGAGATGGATGTATAATAGTAACAAAACTCTTATCCGGCTTCCAGAAATCTGCAAATATTGTGCAAGACTGTGTTGATATATATATATATTTACACACACATACACATTATATATAGGCGTAGGAGTGGGTGTGTGGTAAGTACCACACGGTTCCGGGTTCAGTTCCACTGCGTGGCACCTTGGGCAAGTGTCTTCTACTATAACCTCGGGCCAAGCCTTGTGAGTGGATTTGGTAGATGGAAACTGAAAGAAACCCATCGTATATATGTATATGTATATATATATATGTGTGTGTTTGTGTGTCTGTGTTTGTCCTCCACAACATCGCTTGACAACTGATGTTATGAAAACGGGGAAAAAAAGGATGTGCATTGACCTACAATGTTTTCTGCTATTTTGATGTATTTTTGGTTTACCTTCCTGTTATGGCTGATGACATTTTCCTTCTAGCTGTTAAATGGGGACGAGGGTGGGATGGATGGGGGCGTTAGGTTACAGTGACTAAGTTTTTTAGTGAAGGGTAAAAACAGCCAAAACATATCTAAAATAATAAACTTTTAACTTAATGATTTCAAATTTTTGCCACAAGGGCAGCTTGGGGGAGAAGATTAAGTTGATTACATTGACCCCCCACCCCCAGTGCATAACTGGTACTTATTTTATCGATCCTGAAAAGATGAAAGGCAAAACTGACTTTGGCAAAGTTTGAACTCAGAATGTTAAGACAGACAAAATGCCACTAATCATATTGCCTGGCATGTTAACAATTCTGCCAACTCATCACCTTAACAATATCAATAATAATAATAATAATAATAATGTTTTCCTTATTAATCACTGAAGGTTCACAAAAATCGTTAGGGAAGGTAGGACAATACAATGTGGGGTTACACAAAAGGTGTGTATAAAAGTAAAAATTACAAAAATATAAATTCTAGCAAAAGAATAATTCCCCAAAAGAGGAAGACTACTTAGGGCTGTTCTTGGAAACCCCACAAAACCATGGAGGCCCTGACTACTAGGACAAGTGCCCTCTCCACATTGTCTATAATAATAACAAAATACTGGTAACATCATTTTTAAGAGACTAAATCTGGAACACAAATAAGGAATTTGTGAAACCAGTGTGGCTCATTAAATGCAAATGATTTTCTGAATCAAAAGAAACCCTTAGGAGGAGTCAATGTTTATGTTCAGTTTGTGTAACACTAGGGAGATGAGAGATAAACTACTCCCTGGATGGGAAAGTGGTCAATAACAAGTAACATTTGAATTTGGTATTATAAACAAACGAGTCGCATACAGGGTTGGATTAAGACCCATAGAGGTTCTACCCCTGAGGGTGCTGAAAAGTTCCTGGCTTTAAGTGTATCATGAGAGGCTTGGTTGGAGGCCCAACCTTCCAAGTTCTTTTAAGGAGCTTAGAAAAACTGAAGGACCACTGTAATAAGTGTGTGGATATCAATAAAAGAATAAATGATCCTCCTGTATTTTCTTTTACCCAAAGCCAGGAACTTTTCAGCACCCCCTCATATATGTAATTCATCATACAAATAATAAACCATAAAATAGATTTTTACAGCTGTGTGGTAAGTAGCTTGCTTACCAACCACATGGTTCTGGGTTCAGTCCCACTACGTGGCACCTTCGGCAAGTGTCTTCTACTATGAGTGGATTTGGTAGACGGAAACTGAAAGAAGCCTGTCATATATATGTATATGTATATATGTGTGTTTGTGTGTCTGTGTTTGTCCCTCCAACATCGCTTGACAACCGATGTTGGTATGTTTACATCCCCGTAACTTAGCAGTTCGACAAAAAGGGCCGATATAATAAGTACTAGGCTTACAAAAAATAAGTCCTGGGGTCGATTTGCTTTACTAAAGGTGGTGCTCCAGCATGGCCGCAGTCAAATGACTGAAACAAGTAAAAGAGTAAAGAGAGAGAGTAAGAAAATAATGTTTATTTTTGAATTCTTCCTCCTTATATTTGCAAAATTTTCTGTTACATTTTTTAAATGCAAAGTCTTTGATGAGATCTTCATTATGATGCCATGAACAATTTGAAATTATATTTCCAATCATATAAACTATTTCGAATATCATTTTAGCAAGTTTAAAGTGATTTCTTTTATACCGTAAACCATTTACCATTTCTTTGGTGCCCCATTTTCCCTTGATGTCCTAAGCACATACTAATTTCCCTTCATGTCTTAAGCATATACTAATATTGCTTAATGGTTAGTCCAGTGCTGGTCCTATGTAAATTTCACAGTGAGACTTAACTATACTGACTAATTATAGTAATCTGTGTAGTCTAATGAGAGGTTAGTGTTTTGACCAAAGTCACAAGAACTACTGCTGACAGGAATTGAACCATTGATTCCTCTTTTACTGTTGCTGCTCTGACATTGTATTGACTTACTTAAAAAGGTGTTAAACTACTATAAACAAATGTTGCATGTATACAAACTTTCTGCATACATATATGCACACTTAAAAATATTTATACAAGAAGACCCGTTGAGTTAAGTAAAACCAAAATCATAGCTGTGGCTAGTGTCCCCTGACTGGCTCCCATGCTGGTGGCATGTAACAAGCACTATCCAGACTTGGTTGATGCCAGTTCTTCTTAACTGGCTCCCATGCCAGTGGTACATAAAAAGCACCATCTGAACATGGTCGATGCCAGTTCCACCTAACTGGCTACTGAGCCGGTGGTACGTAAAAAGCGCCATCAAAACATTGTCGATACCAGGTCTACCTGATTGGTTCCCATGCTGCTGGCACATAAAATGCATCATCCAAACATGGTCGATGCAAGTGCCCCCTGACTGGCCCTGTGCTGGTGGCACATAAAAAGCACTCACTACACTCTCAGAGTGGTTGGCATTAGGAAGGGCATCCAGCTGTAGAAACAGATTGGAGGCTGGTGCAGATCTAGCCTCTCACACCTACCCTACAATATCATTCTAAAAATATACAATGACGTCATCAAAATTTTGAAGCTAAAACAATGTGATTGAAAAAGGATTACATTTGACAGAATAATCCGAATGCTAAAGGGCTAATGCAGTGCTCCAGCATGGCTGCAGTCAAATGACTTAAACAAGCAAAAGAATAAAAGAATAATTGATTAGTCTTACCTTTCATACAATGTTTCCCTGTCCAGCCTTCCAAACAAATTTTGTCCCCATTTTCATTACAGGTATTGTGTCCAAAAGAATCATTCCTGGGCCGACAGTACTTTTTGCAAGTTTTATTATAATAATTTTTATCACAGAGGACCCGTATCCTATATTCAATGTTGGCAATAGTTCCTTTATGCGATAGTGTTTGCCAGCTTGGATCTGGTGATCTTTCACCACGATGGGTAAATATTTCAATCAAGCTATCACTACCTGCAAACAGAAAATAAACCAAAATTAGTGATCATATAACTATTGATATTGTAGTACAGTGTCACAAGTTTTTTTTTTTTTTAAGGGAAGGGTAAGACAATTTCATCAACCCTAGAACTCAACTGGTACTCATTTTATTGGTTTCAAATTTTGGCACAAGGCCAGCAATTTCTGAGGATTGTTTACCCCAGCAGAAACTAATCTCAGAATGTAAAGATGGATGAAATGTTGCAAAGCATTTTAGCTGTTATGCTGACAATTCTGCCAGCACGCTGCCTTACCTTAAATAATAATAATAATCTTTTTTATTATAGGCACAAGGCCTGAAATTTGGGAGGAAGGGGCCAGTTGATTACATGGACCCCAGTACTCAACTGGTACTTAATTTATCGACCGAAAAGGATGAAAGGTAAAGTCGACCTAAAGGTAAAGGTAAAGTCGACTTCGGTGGAATTTGAACTCACAACGTAGTGACGGGTGAAATACTGCTAAGTATTTCGTCCAGTGTGCTAACGATTCTGCCAGCTCACCACCTTAACAATGATAATAATAACGATGACAAAAATAATAATAATAATCTTTTCTACTCTAGGCACAAGACACAAAGTTTTTGTGGAGGGTGCCAGTCAATTACATCGACCCCAGTGCGTAACTGGTACTTAATTTATCGACCCCCGAAAGGATGAAAGGCAAAGTCAACGTTGGAGGAATTTGAACTCAGAACGGAAAGACAGAAGAAATACATCTAAGCATTTCACCTGACATACTAACATTTCTGCCAGCTCACTGCCTTACTTTAAATAATAATAATAATGATGATGATGATAACAACAACAATTTCTTTATTAACCACAAAGGGTTTACATTAGGAAAAACATAATGGACAGTACAGTATGAAACAAAAATGTGTTTCTTATTTCTTTATTGCCCATAAGGGGCTAAACATAGAGGGGACAAAGAAGGACAGACAAAGGGATTAAGTCGATTACATCAACCCCAGTGCGTAACTGGTACTTTGTTTATCAACCCCAAAAGGATGAAAGGCAAAGTTGACCTTTGCCTTTCAATGTGTCCCTATGTGTGTGAGTGTGTTTTGTTGTAAGGGTTTTGTGCGTAAACAAAGATTAATATAATGAAGAAGGAGAAAAAACAATTTGAAATCCTCAATAGGGAGATGTTCGAGTGCCGCTCATGAAAAAAACCCATAAAAAAAACCATGGGTGCCCAGACTTTTGGGGCATTTGCCTTTTTACTTTCCCTTTTTTCCAATTACAGGCGTATGCTCAAGGCAGGCCCGTTTACCCGCACCATTCTCGCACCTTTCAGCAAATTGACTAGAAGACAACACTTTCCTCTCTACCCTTATTTTCCTTTTCAAGTGAAACTTGAAGAAGTTGATCAAGGATTGGCCAAAGAGAAAAGTGTTTGTCTTCAATCCCTTCAGTCTCGTCCACCATATGACCTCTTTCACCATGGCCACCAGGAATATAAATACAGCCTTGCCTTCCTGGTTAAGGGAAGGTGGCGGGGCAATCAATAATAACCCTTTCTACTACAGGCACAAGGCCTGATATTTTTGGAGGAGGGGGGCTAGTTGATTACATTAACTATAGTGTGTAACTGGTACTTATTTTTCAATGACCGCGAAAGGATGAAAGGTAAAGTCAACCTTGGTAACATTTGAACCCACGACATGTAGACAGTTGAAATACTGCTAAGAATTTTGTTTGACGTCAATAATAATAATAATAATCCTTGCTACTAATGACACAAGACCTGAAATTTGGGTGGGGGAAGACTAGTTGATTACATTGACCCCAGTGCTGCACTGGTACTTAATTCATCGAACCCAAAAGGATTAAAGGCAAAGTTGACTTTGGTGGAATTTGAACTCATAACAAAGATGAATGAAATGCCACAAAGCATTTTGCCTGGCATGCTAACTATTCTGCCAAATTGCCACCTTTAATAATAATAATAATAAGAGCACTCAGAGAGTGCAAACCTCTGCCAAGGCAACACCAATGTTATCTCAACGATTAGCCAGAGATGATTTTTAAAATGAGAATATCTGAAATAAACTCGACTGCTCTCACAAAAGAGAATACTAAAAATGAACCCGAACGCTCTCAAAAATTAAGTAAAAAAACAGAAAAATAATCCAGAATCCT